>NW_014011392.1:9203-10076 GCF_000611645.1 Monoraphidium neglectum
CCTGCCGTAGCGGCAGCAGAAGGCACGGCGGGCTTGGCGGCGCCGAGCGCGGCGATCTCAGCGTCGAGCCGCGCAACCTCGGACGCGATCGCCGCGCGCCGCTGGTGCAGCCAGTGGAGGACCATCCCAAGGATCTGGCCGTCGCGATCCGACGAGGCAGGGGGCGTGATCTCAGCGAAGGGGCGGGCGGCGTCCAAGGCGGCGGCGCGGGCGGCGAGGCGGTCGCGCTCGGCGGTCAGCTTCTCGGTGGGCGCCCACGCCGCTGTCGTGTGGAGGGTTGGGTCGGCGGTGACAATGAATTTGGATGAGTGGGAAGGACGAAATGTGTCAATACGCGCATTAGCTTGTTGGCAGAGGGTGGTGCCATCGCATCAACCAAGCTCGCCGTTTTGCGGCCTGGTTGCGAGCCCATGTGGCAGTTTGTATTCACACGCACAGCAAGAAAAATCTAGCAGTCTTACAACCCAGACTGCCGAAACCAAAGATCAGGTCGACCGCGAAAGCGCCGCGCTCCAGGGCCTCACCCGACAGCTGCGGCGGCGGCGGCGAGTGGCGGCCCTCCCCGTTGATCTCGTTGGCGGTGACGCCCTTCTGGTCGACCTTGCTCATCTCCAGGCCATCGGGCAGCAGGAAGCCGTACTGCATCAGCGCGACATCGGGCGCCAGGTGGCCGTACCACACGCACAGCTCCGCGCCGGCGGCGACGGCGGCCTCTGTGTGGGCGACGAAGCAGACCTCCTGGGCGTCGGCTGCTGCTGCTGCGGCGGGGTGGACGCCTTCGGGGGACTCGGCCTCGAGGGTGGGGCAGTGGGTGAGCTGGTAGCGCACCGGGCAGTCGTTGTGGCTGGGTTGGAGGGGGGGTGGGTTCAGGGT
>NW_014011391.1:0-7849 GCF_000611645.1 Monoraphidium neglectum
AGCTAGGGGTGAGCTTGGGCCGCCTAGTGCTGAGGGGGGGCTCTTTCGACAGCACGCGCACAGCACGCGCAAAGCAACAAGCATGCTTCCAGACATGAGGATGGGGCGCCCAGTTCCTGGCCAGCGCACTAGGTGCGCAGGCACACACAGCCCGAGCGCGGCTGGTCGTGGCGGGTTGATGCGCGCCCCATCTGTGCACGCAAGGCGCACCTCCCCCACATCAGACACACCCCCCTTCCACCAGCGCGTCACCCCCCCCCCCTTGGCTCACCGGGGGCGTCGATGATGGTGTAGTGCCACTTCTCGGTGAAGAACTCCTTGGTGGTGCACGCGATGGTCACACCGCGCTCGCGCTCCTCCTTCTGGCGGTCCATGTAGAAGGCAAAGGCGAAGGACTGCTTGCCCAGCGCCGCGGCCTCCTCCTTGAGCTTCTCCAGCTCACGCTCGGGGATACCCCCCAGCTCGAACAGCAGGCGACCGGTGGTCGTCGACTTGCCGGAGTCGACGTGACCGCAGATCACGATCGACAGATGCTGCTTGCCCTCGGCCATGGTGGCTGCGCGGGCGGGGTGGAGGGAAGCGAGGGGGGAGTTGGGGCTTGTGCACCAGGCCGGGGTTCAGATGCTTTGTGAGTCCTCAGATGGCGTGAGCGGCCTGGTTGGCCGTCGTGATGCCCTCTGAAAACTGCAATCCATGCGACGGGCAGCAACATGACCAACAGCCCCCAGTGCCGCCGGCCCGCCACCGGAAGCAACGGGACCGTCTGGGCGCGACGGGCGGCGAAGCCGCCGTGCATGCAAGGACGGCGCTGTGCCTGCCAGGTTCGAAAACACTGCTACACCGCAATCGTCCTGCCTAGAGACGCTGGGCGAGGTCCTAAAGGCGCAGCCATCGCCGCGCAGCCAGGACCTTCCATGCCCCGCTAATTTGCCATCAGCGGCCGACGGCCGCGCTGATCGTGCCGAATATATAGTGCGCCTTCCCCCATATCCCAACCAGCAAGTGTTGCATGCGTGCAGCGCACAGCCGCCTCAGGGTGCAGCCGTCCTCGCACCTGGCTTGTGTGTATCCTGCAGGAAAGATAGAAGTTGAGTGTAGCAGCCGGAGGATCCGAGCTGCGGCAAGCACTTCAAAAGGGGCGAGGCGCACCGACGCAATTGCGTTTGAGCAGCATCAAGCAAAGGTTGGGGAAGCTGCTGCGAATCGGCAACGGCAACGGCGATGCTTTACCATGAAAGTGGTCGCTTTGTATTCATTTCAAATATAATTGCGCTCATCGTTGCTGCACGTCAACTGCGCTGACGAGCGGGTTGCACTGATGCACGGATCACAAGGGCGGCTTGGTTGTCAATGGCTTCATAAATCCGGGACAAATGGATTGATTTTGCATAATATGTACCCGCACGCGCCTGTCCTGGGACTTCGGGCTGTCCGGAATAGCAGTGTTGTGGGAACAAGCACCTGGCCGCGTGTTTGCGGGCCTGCTGCTGTGGTCAGACAATTCAACACGTCGCAAAACACGTCGTCAGGGTACCAGCTGGGCACTTATCATCATAATGTGCAGACGGGCGTACGGTAATAATTCCGGAAGCATAGCACCAACAAAGCTCTCGCGAGTGCGTGCTGCTTGTGGCTAGCCAAGGACCCCCCCTAGAAGCACACGGACAAGTCTTACCGGAAGAGTCTACACCAGGAGAATATGAAACTGAATGTGGGCAGACCTCCAAGCGTATTTGCAAGCGCGCAATACAGTTGCTGACATTTAAATAACATCGAATTCCAGTCGTGCCGGCACAACAAAAGTGGCACTCAGTCCTGCCGTTGTTCACGGAAAGACTGCATCAAGTTCTGGTTCAGATCTATACCTATCAGGATTGCACCCTCAATAGTTTGTTGATATTGCTATTAATACCAGATGGTTGTCCAGCACTTGGCTAGCTGGTGGGTGTGTGCGATAGAAGCCCCCACGATTACAATGCCAATGTCACCCCAATCACTGGTTTGACGTTTGTTTGCCGCACGCACGTACAGTACTGCTGCCTATCCCTGGTGCTCACGGCATTGGCCGGGCACGACTACAAGATGCTGATCATAACATTCTCAGCGTGCTCGCTGTCATTGCTTTGAACAAGTTCCTCCCTTACCTTTCACTCTTCTCAGCATTCTTGTGATTGATCACACACAGAATGATTATGCATGCGTCATTTAGCTTGTCAAATTGATTGCCGCATGATTATAGACAGGTACTGTAGGAGGTCGGATTTCCTACTTGCCTCTTCAACTCCTGCGCTGCAATTATGCACCGCAGATCTGCCTGGCATTCACCGGCAGCTACCCGCTGTCAAGCTCTGGTGTCAAGGGGGCTGGCACACTTGCACGCTGGACTTGCTATTAATAATGCAATGAAGGCAACAGCAGCCGAGCGCGCACACAGCGACCTGCGAGCCGCATCAGTGGGGGCGGCACGCAGCAGGATCGCCTTGCGCGTCTCTTGCTTGAGGCGATACGTGTGGTTTAGAGGGCGCACACTTCGCCACAACGCCCTCACAAGCTCAATTTGTATCGCTCAAGGTGTGTACAGTGTTTTTTAATTGCCAGTGGCACGGGCTCTATCGGGCCCACCTGACTGGGCTGGCACCCAGTCAAGTGGCAGTCAAGGTGATTGGTCGAGCGGTCGGACCGCAAGACTTGCTGCATGGCAAGTGTCCAGGGCTGATGGTATGATTTATGACAAGCCTGCTAGTATCTGCAGTGCACTGGTGCTGTGTTTTATGCACGGGCTCCGCCTGGCCGCACAGCATCGCAATGTGACCAGCCATGCGGCGGGTGACGTGTTGCCATCGATGCAAACCCACTGAGTTGCTGTGCTGCCAATGGACCCGCTCTCATAACTCTTAACACACCCAGAAACGCATCCGCAACGCTGCATGCCGTTCCTGGCATCCACGCTGTGTGTCAGTCGAGCCAATCACACACTTGCAAGTCATACGCCGTCGTACGCATCGGGAACAGGCTTATAAAGCTTTTCCAGCGCGATAGCCGTTGCGCCGGCATGGGGACAAAGCGCGCGGAGGAGAACAAACAACATGGAGCGCCGCCGCACAAGGCGCAGCAGCAAAATTGGTGCGCGTGCAAGCCCTCGCACCGCCAAAACCAGAGTTGCATTGCGTACGCTGAAGTATGGCAGCTACAGCAGACTCCAGGCCCAGCTCCGCTCTGCCCCGCCGTGCGTGCCCGCAATCGGTTCTTTCTGTAGGCTGGTGACGAGCTTACAGCTCGGCCCCCTCCCTGCCGCCCTTGCCCCGCGGCGCACCGCGCAGGCAGCACATGGTGGCCGGTGCGATAGCGGGAAGCTCGGCAGTGCTGCTGCTGCACCCGTTTGACGTAATCAAGACCCGACTCCAGGGTGAGAGCGCCGCGCTGCCACTGCGGGCGAAGCCGCGCGGCCCTGTGACCAAGGCGGTGCGGCAGCGTGCGGCGCGCCGCCGTAGCGGGACCGATTCGCGCAGCCTCGCGCGGCGACGCGGCCGCCGGTCGTGGCCCGGCAGCTGCGGCAAGCTCGCGTGTTGCAGCGGCCGCACATTCTCTTCGGCCGTCGTCCGACCTGCTGCTGCTGCCAAGTGGACTGCCCTTGTCAGGCCCTCGACCGAATGCCCCCCCCCTCCCCTCGAACGCGCTGCCAAACACCCCGACAGTCCAGGATGGCGTGCAAGGGGCCCTCCCCAGCTACCGCGGCGCCACCCACGCCGTGTCCACCATCCTGCGCCAGGAGGGCTGGAAAGCGCTCTACTCGGGTGCGTGCCCTCGACCGCCCCTGGGCCGGCTGTCCCGGGGGGGGGGGTCCTTGACGAGGGGTTGCATTACGCTCGAATGGCGGCATCCTGGCCCAGCGGCGGTGGCGGCAGCAGTAGCAGCTATGGTTCCCGCACACGCGGCCTCAGCCGCGGCTCGAAACGCGACCCTGCAGGCCAACAGGCACCCCAGGTGAGGTTCCCTTCGCCCCCACCCCCACCACTGGCTTGTATGCGTGCCGCCCCTCCACACACACATCCATGCTTGCACGAACGCACGCCCGCGCGCACCTTCAAGCGCCAGACTTGATGCAAACCCCGTCTCCCAGGCCTGGCACCTGCGCTTGTTGGGTCTGGCGTGTCCTGGGGCGCCTACCTGTACCTCTACGAACATGTCAAGGCGTGGCACAGGGGCTGGCAGAAGACGGAGCGGCTGGCGGCGGGATGGAACCTGCTCAGCGCCGCGCAGGCCGGCGCGATGGTGCGGGGCGCGTGGGCGTGCGCGGCCGGCGCGTACGCCGGGTCACCACGGCCGCGTCGAGCGGCGCGGCCGGGAGCCCTGGCGCTGGGGCGCGCCGGCGCCCTTGGCGCCGCCGTTTGGTGAGGGGCGCACGTCAGGCTGCGCTGCGGCGTGATGCGCCGCTCGCCCGTGCTGCCCGCCCGCCTGCCTGCCCCTCGTCACCCCAGGTGTGCCTCGTGACCAACCCCATCTGGCTGGTCAAGACGCGCATGGCGCTGCAGCGCACGGCGCCTACGGCGGGCATCGTCCCTTACAAGGGCCTGGCGGACGCGCTGGCGCGCATCTGGCGTGAGGAGGGCGTGAGGGGCTACTACAAGGGCATAGGGCCGTCCCTGCTGCTGCAGACCAGCCACGGCGCCATCCAGTTTGCTGTCTACGAGGAGCTCAAGCAGCTCGCGGCCACCACGCAGTGGCACTGGTCCGGCTGGCGGCCGCAGCTGCAGGCGTACGACGGGGGGCCGCCCGGCGGCGAGGGGAGCGGCGGGGGGGCGGAGGGGCAGGGGGCGGTGCGGCAGCTGAGCTCGCTGGAGGTTTCGCTGTACGGGGCCCTCAGCAAGCTGAGTGCGGCGGTGTCGACGTACCCCACTCAGGTGAAAGAGGGGGGGGTGTTCAGGCGCGTCGATTCCGAGCCCTAGCCTTGCGACCTCGGGCTGCCCTGAAGGGGAGGGGTGGCGGGGCTCAATTGAGAGGGCAGGGAGAGGTTTCCTGTTGGGGGGAAGCGCGGCGCTGTTGCACTGGCCTGTGTGTTGTTGGCAGTCTTTGTGAATGGTGGGGCTGTTGCTGGCTGGGCGCGGGCGGGCTGCAATTTCCAACGGAGGTCTTTCGCGCTGTATTGCCAGGAACTCAGCGCACGGACGGCGATCAGCGAAGGCCACAGCGCGCTTGGTCCACCGCCACCCACCCTGGAGTCTTCTCTCAGCCCGGCCGCTGGGCCCCCCCTGCCCCACACATTCGCCGCAGGTCGTGCGCTCCCGGCTGCAGCAGCGCTTTGAGGCCGGTCGCGCGCTGGTGTACCGTACCACCGGCGAGGCGGTGTCACTGACGTGGCAGCGCGAGGGCCTGCGCGGCTTTTACAAGGGGCTCGCCCCCAACCTGCTGCGCGTGATGCCGCAGTCGGCGATAACGCTGACCGTGTACGAGGGGCTCCTGCAGTGGCTGGCGGACGCGGACGCTCAGGCGCGGCAGAAGCAGGAGCGGGCGCAGCGGCGAGACGGCAGCGGCGGCGGCGGCGGTGGCAACGGCGAGCTGGCCGGCAAGGCTGCGTCGGGGCCGGGGGAGGGACGGGGGCAGCAGCAGCAGCACCAGCAGCAGCGGCGGCGGGCAGAGCTGACGGATTCGATGCGGCCGCTAGTGATCGCCGCGGACTCGCAAGCAGAGCAGTAGCAGGCAGCTGCAGTTAAGCAGCTCGGCAGCCGAGGGCGCCCGGCAGGCCCATCTTGCCTGCTTTGTAATGCAACATGAAACAAATAATCGGGCTCCTGCACAGGGAGCTTCGGGGTGGGCCGAAGGAAATGCACCTTGCACCTAAGGCCAGCCAAAACTGCCCCTCAGCCCGCTCTGCCCTCCAGTTTCGCACCCCATGCTGGGCAGACTGCTGCTGCTAGTGCTGCTGCTGCTGCCGCTGCCGCTGCTCCTGCTGCTGCTGAGACGACAAGCCCAAAGCACGATGCTGGGGGGCGGCACATGGTGAGCTGCGCCACAATGCAAACAAGCTCAGGAAAAAACAAGCTTACACAAGCAATATGACGGATGATGGCCGCATCACATGCATGCAAGGATTCAGGCCGCGCCTTCTCCCGCAACCCCGTCTCCCGCGCTAGCCGCCCCGTCCGCACCCCCGCCCGCGCTCGCGCCGCCGGTGCTACCGCCGCCCTCTGCTGCCCCGCCGCCGCCAACACCGCCATCACCACCACCACCGCCCCCGCCCCCGTCGCCGCCGCCGCCACCGCTCGCCACAGACCCGCTTCCGCCCGCTGCAGCGAGCGCATCTGAGGCCGCCGCGCTGGCCGTCGGCGTGAGGCTGCCGCTCGCGCTCAAGCCCGTACCCAGGCCGGAGCCAGCGCCCAGCAGCTGCGCCTGCAGAGACGGCAGGTTACCCAGAGCCGCCTGGAGCATCGCCGTCATCCCCGACATCCCCGTGCCACTGCTGCCGCCTACAGCTGCAGCAGCTCCATGCACCAGCGTCGCGGGCGCAGCCGACGCCGCTGAGATGCCCGGCAGCCCGGGCTGCGCGAGCTGCATCTGCTGCAGCGTGAGTGATGGCAGCTGCTGCATGCCGGCACTGCCGCCGCCGCCGCCCCCGAGGGAGAGAGAGGAGGCGAGGGACAGGGAGGACGGCGGGGGGAGCACCTGCGTGGCGCTCAGGGCCGAGTGCTGCTGGGGCGCGCTGGCGGCGCCAGACGCCATCATCATCGCCAGCTGCTGCGCGGCCGATGTGGCACTCGTCTGTGCCTGCGCCTGCGCCTGCGCCTGCTGCAGCTGGAGCGCCTGGATCTGCTGCTGCAAGCTGAGCTGCTGCTGGGCCTGCGCCTGCGCCTGCTGCTGCTGCTTCTGCTGCTGCTGCTGCGCGGCCAGGACGCGCTGCTGGTGCTGCTGCATGATCAGCTGCTGCATCTGCGCCGCTGCAGCGGCCTGCTGCTGCTGCTGATGTTGCTGCTGCTGCTGCTGCTGATGCTGCTGTGCAGCCTGCTGCTGTTGCTGCTGCTGTTGCTGCTGCTGTTGCTGCTGTGCAGCAGCCACCTGTTGCTGCAATTGCTGGGCTGCTGTCGCCGCCGCAGACACGCGCTGTTGTTGCTGCTGCTGTTGCACCTGCATCTGCAGCAGCTGCAGCTGCTGCGGCGCTAGCTGTTGCAACTGCTGCAATGGCAACTGCAGCCCCGCCTGAGCCAGCTGCTGGTGCAGCAGTAGCAGCTGCTGCGGCTGCACTTGCTGCTGCTGTTGCGCCTGCACGGCGGCAGCCGCCTGCGCCAGCGCGGCCTGATGCGCGCCAATGCTCTGTGTGCGCGCTACGCTGAGCCCATGCCCACCATCGCCGCTGCCGGGCCGACCCGCGGCCGCTGCCTGCTGCACCGCTGCCAGGGCTGGGTGCACCGCGAGCGCAGGCGCCCCGCCGCCAAGCTGCTGCTGCTGCTGCTGCTGCTGCTGCTGCTGATGCTGGTGCTGGCGTGCGGCGACCTGCTGCAACATGAGGTGTTGCACCACCTCAGAAGGAATCTGTCCGCCATACTGCTGCTGCAGCGCCGCCAGCACCGAGGCGAGGCCCGCGCCCGGCGCGCCTGCCCCACCTACAACGCTCCCGCCGCCCCCGGCGCCGCCGCCGCTGCTCTGCAGGCCGCTGGGCGCCCCGCTGCCGCGCCGCTCCCCCAGCCCGCGAGCGCCCGCCCCGCCGGGGCCGCCGGCGCCGCCGCGGGACACGCCGGAGCCCTGGCGGCGCGGGGGGCGATCTGAGCCGTACTCCTCAAAGTCGTCGTCGTCAATGAGCTCCTCCACCGCCGCCACCGCCGCCGCACCAGCCGCCGCCGCCGCGACCCCGCCGCGC
>NW_014011391.1:8031-10112 GCF_000611645.1 Monoraphidium neglectum
CCCCGCCGCGCCCGAACGAGCCGCCGCCGGACGCGCCGCTGCCGACCGACCGCAACCCCGTCGGGGCCGCCGCCTGCGGGGCCGGCGGCGTGGGCGCGGCGCCGCCGCCGGAGCCGCCGCCGGCGCTGCGGGGGATGCGGCTGCGGAGCTCCGCCATGGTCACAGGCCGGTAGCGGGCGCCGCGGGCTGTGGCCGCCAGGAGGTCCCCTAGCTTCTCGAAGAGGGGCTTGCCGGGCGGGATCTGCAGAGGCAAAGAGGGGCGCCGGGCAGGCACCGCTTCAGCAAGAGACGCGCAGCCGAGGTTGCTGCTTTGATGAGGTGCAGCAGAGGCGGCACGACAGGGCTGCGCGCAGAGCAGCAGCAGCAGCAGAACAAGCAGATGGGGCGTTCCTCAGACCCAAGGAGGCAGAGACAGGAGCACGATGGGTGCTCACCGCGTCGAGCGACCTGTCCGCGCCGCACACAAGCGTCTCGGCTGTTAAACGCCCCGTGGCTGCACCCTCTGTCATCTGGCGTGAACTGAAGGGGCCCTGGGGGAGGGGGTGCGGTGCCACCCGATGCACAGGGGCATGCGCTGGCGTGAGGGGCGTGCAGTCTGCAGGTCATTGATGCTGGGGCAGGGTGCAAGCCCTGAGCTGCGCTCTGGCGCGAAGTAGCACAGCCGGAGTGTGCAGCAGGCAGGCATAGCACCATTCAAACCGCCGGTCGCCCTCTCTCATCCGCAACAACTGTTCAACCCCCACCTGAATCGCGCCCGTCGTGTCCAGGAACCGCCACAGCGGCTCTTTCCCGGCCTCGCAGCCATTCTGAAACAGCACAGCAGCCAAGGTGTCCTGCGGCTGCTGCTGCTGCTGCTGCTGCTGCTGGTCCTGGGCGGCAGGGGTGCTACCAGCACTACCCCCGGATGCCGCCGCGACCTGCTGCGCCAGCGGCTGGGGCGGCTGCGCCTGTGCTGGCACCTGCTGCTGCGACGGGAGCGCCGGGGGCGAGCGCGGCTGCGGCTGCTGCTGCGCTGGCAGCACTGTGTCCCGCTGAGGCGGCGGTGGCGGTGGCTGCGGCGCCACCTGGCCTGCCACCATGGCTGCAGCTGCTGCGGCGGCCGCCGCCGCAGTGCTGCTCATGCTCACACTCCTGGGCGGCGGCGGGGGCGGCTGCTCGGGCGCCTGTGATGGCGGCACGCTCGACGTGCGCAGCGCTGCCGCGATGCTGGCACCTGGCATAGTCAGCAGGTCTGCGCCGGGCACGCTGCTGCTGCTGCTGCTAGTGCGGCGGCCGGCGGCCGGCAAGGCGTCCTGCTGAGCTGGCGGCTGGTCCTCCGCCTCGCCCATGACAGCCGCCACAAGGCCGGCAGGCATCCAGGGCGTCCGGCAGCGGACCTGGGGGCGCGATGCAATTGGGTGGGGTTGGGTGCTGCTGATGTGGTGGGCGGCCAAAGGGTTGAAGTGAGAAGAGACGGCGTGAAGACGCATTGCTTGCAACACGCAAGGAGGCGGGGCGGTGTAGACATGGAGGATGGCGAACCCACATGCGACAGTTGCAGCAACTGTTACTGGCGCTGCTCAGGAGCGCACCTGCATGACAGCGAGCACGGCCCTCAGCGGACTCCCCCCTGAGCCCTCCCCTCCCGGCCCTAGAGCCCCCTGTGGGCGAGCGCACCTGCACCGACTCAACAAAGTGGCCCTTGCGCACCCAGTTCCTGATCTTGCTGGGTGCCACGGGGCCGTGCTCCTGGCCGCTAGGGTCAAGGTAGTACCCTGGTGCACGGTGCATGGGGAGGGGGCGCACGCAGCATGCCGTCTGCTTGCAGGTGCGGGCGCACGGCCATGCGCGTGCCCCGTGCATGGCAAGCGGATCGCAGACGCATGCATGCCAACCAGCGCGCGATGCGACCATGCATTTGGATGACATGTGGTAGCCGGCGGTCGAGTGGGGGCTGCTCACACTCGCTCATGCTGAACAGGTCGCTCAGCGCCTGAGGCAACGGCGGCGGAGGCGGCTGCTGCGGCTCCGGCGCAGGCGGGGGCGGCGGCTGCTCTCGCGGCGGTGGCGGCGGCGGCGGGTCTCGGGGTGGGGGCGGCGGC
>NW_014011390.1:0-3022 GCF_000611645.1 Monoraphidium neglectum
GCGCAGCGGCGGCGGCGCCGCCGGCCGGCGGCGGCAGCGCGGCCCCCTCTGTCAGAAAGTACCGCGATGACTCGACGGACACGAGCAGCCGCCACCGCGCCGGCGGCGCGTCGGGCGCCGCGAAGGCGCACGCGGCGCGCAGCGCGCGAGCTGCGCGGCGGCGCTCGTGGGCGCGGGCCGCCATGAGGCGGCGCACGCGGGCGGCGGTGGAAGGTGGGCTGCCGGGTTCGTCGGCATCCTGGTGTGGGGTGGGTGTATGTCACATGGGTGCAGGGGAGTTGAGTAAATGTGCAGGGGAGTTGGGGTGTTGAGGCGCCGCGCGTGAGCGCAGACAACATACGGTGCTGCCTCTCCCCTGAGCCGCAGCTCAAGGGTGTTGCGGCGCCACATTTCCCCTCATCGGCAACGTAAGCCGGCGCCCTGCAACAACAACGCTGACGGCGCGGCGGCCGACGGCCCGGCTGCCGGGGGATCGGCCAGCCGGCGGCCGGCGCGCCGGCCCTCCAGCAGCCGGATTGCCGGCCGCTACGCCGTCAGCATCATTGCTGGCCCACACCCCGCTGCACATCCATTGTCAAAGAAACCCGTCCCGCCGCCCCACGCGCACACGCAACCACGCACGGACGCAGGCGCACCTCGTCGTCACTGCTGCCGCCGCCGCCGCCGCCGCCGCCGCCCCCCGGCGCCGCGGCGCGCCCCTCCGGCCCCTCCGGCTCGTCCCAGCGCGGCCGCGGCGTCAGCGCCCGCGCGGCCTCGGCGGCCGCCGCGCCGCGCGCCTCGGCCGCGGCGAGCGCCTGCTGAGCCGCGGCCAGGCGCGCCTCGGCGTCCTGCAGCGAGCGGGTGGGTTTTTGTTCACCTTGTTCGATTTTGGTTCCACTACAATTGGCCACTGCAGCTAGCGCCGGCCCACAAGCACGCACGCGCATCGACGGGCCATCCCTCTCTCCTCGAAACGCGTGTTTTGGGGGAATCACACTCTCTATGGGCGCTGACCGGCTCCCTGCTCTGCTTGCAACCGCCACGGCCAGCGGGCACCGCATCCTCCTGAAACCCCGCTCCCTTGTTGCTCAACGGCCGACCCCACAACGCCCCTCGCCCGTATCGCGCATACGCGTGCCTCCATTTCCCGCCACCGCTCCCCTACCCCTCCCGCTGCCGCTGCACCCACCTCCGCCGCAGCGTGCAGGTCCCGGGCCTCCTCCGGCGCCACCCTGGCCGCCGCAAGTTCCACCGCCGCCGCGCGCTCCAGCTCGGCCGCATGCAGCGCCCGCTGCAGCCCCTCCGCGCGCCGCTCCAGCGCCTCGGCGCTCGACGCGCCCGCCTCCTGCAGAGCGGTCCAAGGCGGCAGCAGTGAGTGGTTGTGTGGGGCGCAGGACTGCTCCGCGCGCGCTCCTAAAACCTTGCCGCTACGGACAGCCTTGCACATACACATGTGCAATCACGCTGCATGTATGCAGGTGCACACAGACACACGTGCGCGTGCACACACAAATACGCAAACACACATACACACACACACAAGCGCGCGCGCACCGTCAGGGCCGTGTTTGCCTCACGCAGCTCCGCTAGTTCAGCCTGCAGGCGAGACACCTGGCTCGTTTTTGGGTGGGCAGGGGGGTTACCAGGGTGTAACGAGTAAGGCACCGAATGCAAGTGAACGTGTCATAACGCCCAATGCACAGGCACAGTGCTACGGCCGCCGACTGGTTTTAAATCAACACAGGACACAGGACTGGCCGGCCTACCACCAGCACAAGCCGCATCCGTCAAATGGGCGGGCAGACCTTCACCGCAAACGGATGTCAATGCAGACATCAGGGGCCGCGCGACCAGCACGGCGCATCAGCGGAGCCCCGGCAGCCGCGTGAGGCCCGGCCGCGGCGCACCTGCCCAGCCAGCCGCCGCGCCTCCGCCGCGCCCGCCGCCACGTCGCTCGCGGCCCTTGCCTCGGACGCCGCGAGCGCCGCGTTAGCGGCGCGCAGCGCGGCCGCGCCCTCCTCTGCGGCGTCCATCGCCTTTTGGAACAGCTGCAGCTGCTGCTCCACCCTGACCAGCTCCGCCTGAGGGGCCGTGATGATGATTATCGAGAGAACATGACATCACCATGACGTGGGCCCTGATGACACGTCGAATCGTGCTGCAGCGCGCCCTTTCGCACGCTTGCGCTCGTTGCGCCTGCAATAAACACACGATCACTGCCGCTGGTGCCACACGCTCCCGCCGCGGCGCCGCACAAGGCTCAGCAAACCGGCGGGCGGCGCAGGCCAGAGTTCTCAGGACCTCACACCGCGCCCCATCCCCCTGCATGCAGCGGAAATCTGGCCCGATGACTGGTGTTGGATTTAGCCTTGATGACTTTCAAGGGAAGATCGACCTGCCACTGCTGCTGTCTTGGCAGCCCCCATCATGTTGACTCGCGAGAGCCGCACCTGGTGGTCCCCGAGCTCCCGCCCCACCCGCTCCTGCTCCCCCCTGAGCGCCGCATTCTCCCGCCGCAGCCGCGCCGCGACGCTGTGCCACGGCAGCTGCTCAAACGCCAGGCCCCCGCCGCTGCCGCTGAAGCCGCCGAAGCCGCCGTCGTCGGCGACCCGCAGCCCGTCCAGCGCGCCCCTGATTCGGCGCTCCGGATTATCCTCTATCCCTCCTTGGCCGGTCAGCTCGTGGCGCGCGGCGCCACCGGCGACGGCGACCGCCGCGGCGGGCGGGCGTCCGAACTCGGGCGCAAAGTAGTTGCTGTAGCAGGCGCGCGCGAGCTCGTCGCGCAGGGTGACAAGGACGGCGCTGAGGGGGCCCGCCAACTCAGCGAGCTCTCCCAGGATCTGGCAAGGGGCGGCAATCCAGCGGTGTTGGAGGGCGGGGCGGGCCCCGCCGGGTTAAGGCAGCAGTCCGGGCGGGGTTAAGGCAGCAGTCCGTCAGAGGCGGGGTTCCCGCAGTGCTGTCCGAGCAAGCGGCGAGCCGCGGTGCGGGCGCGCTGCAAAACAAGCGAGCTGCGGCGGGCGAGGAAGCAGCAACTTGGGCGCGG
>NW_014011390.1:3450-10350 GCF_000611645.1 Monoraphidium neglectum
GGGGGGGGGGGGGAGGGGGTGTGTGCCTGAGGACTCGCAGGGCGGGCCCAGCCGGCGGGGCGCCTCCTACCTGGCAGCAGACCGCGGTGCGGAGCCGGTTGGGTGGCGGGCGGCCACCCTGCGCCTCCCACTCTGGGGGCCCCGCCTGGCCGCACCTCTCCAAGGCCTCAGCGAGCCGCACCTCTGCGCACGCGCGCAGCGCACGGCGATGTAATGCGCGGCTAGACCAGAGGGGCGGGCAGCTTGGGTTCCGCCACCGCGGTCCTGGGCGCCCCGTTGAACGGCGCGCTTGCAGTGTGCAAGTGGTTTGCAAGCACGGGTGCAGCGGCCGCCGCAGCAGTGGGCGCGTATGGTGGAGCGGCGCCCTGCTGACGTACCTGCGTGCAGCGCCAGGCTCTTGTATTGTCCAGCATCAGCCAGGCCCACTAGATTGGCGGCGGCCTGGCTGGACCAGCTGCGCACGTCGAAGCTGCCAGCTGCCGGCGGGTCATTGTCGCCCAAGCCGGCGCCCGGCGTGCCGCCGCTGCTTTTGTCGCTGCTGCTTCGGCTCTTGCGTGTTGAGTCCCTACACGCGGGGCTGGCCGTCAGCGAGGGTAGGAGCAGCAGCACCCACAAGCAAACAGGGCAGGCACGTGCAGCAAGCAGCAGCGGTGGCGGCGGCACTGCCACAGTTGCTCGCACCTGCCAGCTGCTCGTTCAGGGTCCTGTCTTTCTATGAGTCCCCTCTGCGTGGCATGCACATGACCATTATAAGACGTCGGGGCCGCGGCTGGCCATCGACAAGTCAAACCACTTGACCTCCCACCTTGATCATGTTGCTGGCACACCTATCAATTCGTTACCAAGAGTGTGCAAGCATTTCGGTGACGCCTCTGACCTAGGCAGAGCGTGATCTACTGCAGATCGAGGTCACTTCGTTCCGGGTTGGCAGCTGTATAAAAGCTGCGTCATGTATTGATAATGTGCGCACGATATGTTTCGTGGCACTGTATGTCCCGGCTTTTCATGTGCTCACTCTACCGTACGCTACCGCAGCGCAGAGATGACGCTTGTGCCACACCTGCCTCGCAACCTGAGGAGCTTTGGCCAACTCCACCTGCAACAATGTGAAGCGCTGCTGATTCCACCGTGTCATTCCCTAGTCGATGCATTCGCCGCATTGTGACCATAACACGTCGTGCCAAAGGGGTCACCGCTTGCCGCGCCCGCCCTTGCCGCCGCCCCGTTTGCTCACGCCACCCTTGGCCTTCAGCCCGCCCTTGCCGCCGCCATCCCTGCCGCCGCTCTTGCCGCTGCCGCCGCCCCTGCCGCCGCTCTTGCCCCCCCCCCTGCCGCCGCCCCTGCCGCCGCCTCCCCTCCCCTTCTTCCCGCCGCCGCCGTCGTCGCCGCCGCCGGATGCAGACTTGCCAGCGCGCCGCTCCTCCCGCGCCGACGCCTCGAACTTGCCGATCGCCTTTTGGATGTCCAAGATGTCGTCCACCCGCTCCCGGAGCAGCTTGTCCGCCGCGCCCGACATGAGCCGCTTCTCCGCCGCCGTGTCAGTGACAGGCAGGAACTTGCGCCGCTTGCCCAGTAGCGACCGCTCGCCTTCCTTCTCGCCGGCCAGCCGCTTGTCGAACTTGCCCTGGCTCGCCGTCGAGACGCCGGCCAGGCGCGACGCGCCCTTGATCTGCAGGCCAGGGTGATGTTTTTTTGGTTGCAACGCCGAGGCATGGCAGGGCGTGGGAGTATGCGACACGCTCGAGACAAGAGCAACGTGCAACACTGCCGCTGAGTCAAGGGCGTCGATGCCTATGCGGCACGCTCCCCTCTCTGTCAACACCGCCTGCCATTTGCTACTCTCAGAAACCCCTGCATGCGCCGACGGCCACTCCCCATGCAAACGTGCGTGCGAACAGACTCTAACACACAAACGCACGTGCATGCGCTCGCGCACACACACACACACACACACACACACACACACACACACTGACACACACACGCAGGCATGCATGTTTGCAAGAGCACGCACCTCTGCCTTCAGCTCCTTCCGCTTCACGGGCTTGCTGCGCCCCTTCTCAGGCAGCGACGCCGCCAGCCGCAGCGTCGGCGGCAGCGCGCTGCCCCCCTTGGCTGCGTCCTGCACGTTGGCCAGCTGCTGCGCCTGGTTCTTCTTCACGCGGTCGCGCTTCTCCTGCCGCAGCCGCGTGAATGGGTCCTCGCCGAGCTGCGGGGAGTTGTCACAACAAAATGGCGGCGGGCAGGGTTGGCGTGGGGCGAGGGGCAGCGGTCGGGGTTTGAGCCTAGCGGCCAAGCCAATCGAGCGGACCGACCAGGACAGCCTGATTGGCTTGGGTGCTGATACTGCACACTCATGTTCTGCACGCACACACAGAGACAGATACACACACACATACTCTCTCTCTCCCTCACACACACACACACACACACACACACACACACACACACACGCACGCACGCACGCACACACCTACACAAACCGTGCACACAAACAGGCACACATGCACACACGCACATCTGCCAGCGCGTGCATGTCGAAGCCCACCTGGTCGCCCGCCTTGGCCTCAATAATGGGCACTGCCGCATCGTCGTTCGCCTTCTTGTAGCCGTGCCGCCGCTTCCACTCGCCCGCATCCTCGTCAAACGCCAGCTTGCTGCGCTTGCGCTTGACAATGCCCTTCTTCTGCGCAAACTGCTGCCACTTCGTCATCGCCTTGACCTTGGGCACCGGCTTCTCCCGCGGCAGCTGCGTGGTCGGCGCCGGCAGCCGCACGAGGCGGCCGCCGGTGACGGACTCCGACGGCAGCGCAAAGAGCTTCGACACGAGCGCCTGGGCCATCGCGGTGGCGGCGGCGAGGCACGTGGCATCGCGGTGCGGGTGCGCGTAGGCGGCGGCGTCGACGGGGGACGGGTCGAAGGCGGTCAGATTGCCGAGGTCAAACTCAAGCTGCTGCTCCAGAGGGTCGCTGCGTGAGGGGCGCGCGGCCGCGACGCAAGGGGCACGGGGGGCGTGTCAGATGTAGAGATGTTCCCAGCATGCATGCACTGGGGAGAGCGCGGTAGCCGAAAGCGGCGGCGGCATGGCGGCGGCGGTATGGTCGAGCGCAGGCGGCGGCGGCCGCAGTGCCGACGCCTGCAACTCACATGGCCGCGATGCCCAGCTGCTCGGCTGTGACCTTGACGGTCTCAGGAGCCTCTGCAGCTTCCGAAGCCATGTTTCCTGCTCTCTCTCGAGCTGGCTTTTACGAGCACACTGCAGTATGTCGTCGCTGTGCTCTTTTACTTGACGAGGCACCGTCTCAAGTTAAACTCCAAGATATATACAGCTAATGGCACCGAACGGAGAGGTGCGTCCTGCAGCAACAGATCGGCTCGTCGTTCTCACGGTACACGGTGACAGCAGTTCGAGATGCAACTGAGCGTATCAGCTCGCTTCAAAGCTTCTGAGTCCGACGCTTATGCACGTGGGCTACTCTACACCTGGATTCTGGAACCGCCGATTTCTGTGCAGACCAACAGCGGTGCCCATGCCGAGGTGCAGTGTCTCTCAGACCACAGGCCGGTTCCACAGGTGGCACAGCGGGCGGCACCCATCGTGCGCAATGCCACGGTCGGCCAACAACAAATGTGGATGTGTTCAACATCAAGGACCAGCCGCATCCATACATGTCGTGCCTTGAGGCAAGGCATGGGGACGAGCCCTGCAGGACATGTGCGGCATGCTCCAGCACCACTGCAGCAACATGCGTACATGTCCGTATTTGCCTGCCTGTTGCAAATGGGGTGTCCGTGAAGGGGTGGCACGAGTTCCGCCGCGCACACCAGCACAACTGGGTGCCAGTCAGCGGGGTTCTCCCTAGCTGACATGCCTTGACCACCCTTTGCTAGGTGCCTTTGATGTACGGTACCCCTCCCGCATGGAAGCGGCAGGACAAATCTTGTTGTTGCCGTCTTTTGAGGCATCATCCTGGATTTGCTCCTGGGGCAACACTGTGGGGCCAGATGTCGCGCGTGCGCATGCATCTGAGGAGGGGGCCGGCACCAGCGTTGCCATGCAGTGAGCTCACCTTCCATGTCACCCTGAATATTGCTGCGCGTGATATCTGTTATGTGGATCAGGACACTGCACTGCCGTGATGGTTGCCAGGCATGCCAGGAGTGCAGAAATCAAGCGAGCGACACAAGAGGCACCGGGCTACCGCCGAGTGACGCCGTCATGCTTGCGCGGTCCACCTTGGGGACGCTTCTGATGCAACCAGAAAATCCAAGCTTATTGGATCGATGCTTGTATTTTTTTTGCCCCGCCCAAACCTTGCTCACATCTGAGTGCACTCCCACATCCAGAGACCTCCGAGACACGAGAGATCCGACCCTGGCCAGATGAACCTCTCTCGCGGGCTCCAGTCTGTGACTAGGCAGCAAGTTCACTCGCTGCGTTCGCCAGCCGTCGTGTCATGCCGGACCAGGCAGTCCGTGGTTGTCCGTGCGGCAAAGAAAGGAGGAGAGGAGCAGGACGACGCCAAGAGGAAAAAGTGGGTAGTTGACAGATGCAATTGGCACGCTCGGATCGCGCTCTAGCATGGCATGCCGCATGCAGACAGCGCACCACTGCGACGCAGCATGCGCGCCTTGTCAGGTTGTGCGGCTGCATGATGAGTCTGCCCAGTCCAAACAGGTGCAGCCGGCTGTCCCGCATCCGCATGCATCCACACTGAACTTAACAAAAAGCCTTTGAGCTCAGCAGGCCGCGGCGACGCAGACGCAACAGCATTTTTGGGGGGTGGGCGGGGTGTCCCAGGCATCTGAGGTCGCCTCGTGCCACCACCCATTTCAAATGCCTCACACCCACCACTCTGTAAAGGTTTGAGCAGCTGGTCGCGAAGCAGCTCGAGGCGCTCAAGGAGCGCGGCATGTCGCCACAGGCGGCTCGCCTCACGCTCAAGGTGTGAGGCGGCGATCGGGGGCGCTGGAAGTGGTGGGCGGCACCGCCAGCGGGCCCGATACGCAAACTCAAGCGTGACCCCACCCTGGCCTCTGCGGCTGGCGGCGCTATCCGTGCAGCTCTGGCATACTTGGATATCGTCCTCTCGCCGGGCCGAGCTGGCGTGTGTGCTCGTTAATCCCAGACAGCCCGCCGGCTCAAGTCCCTTTTTGCGCATCCGAGCGTGCGACAGCAGCCAGGCGTGCGCCTCTACCTCAGCGTGCATCCCGCCGCCACCCCCCGCGCCCCAAACCCCAACCGACCGCAGACCTGGGCCGAGCTCGGGGCAAAGAATGAGAAGGAGCTGAAGGACCTCCTCCTGAAGAGGTCCCTCAAGCCCGTGTCCACGCTCGGGGCACAGGTTTGACCCGGGGCGCGCTTCGGCCGAGCGATTCGCATGCGTCGGACGCGCGCGATGCACGATGAGTCAGCCCGTCGATGGTCACGCAGTTGTGGATATCATGGTGGCGTTCAGCGGGACATGTTGGAAGAGGCAGCTCAAGTGGATGCATGTGGGTGATATCCTGCGACACCTGTGTTGTGGTACCTCCACCGCTGGCCATCCTGCCCCGGCAAGCGGCAAGAGCCGGCCCGTCCGCACACGCTGCAACGCCGCCGCAGCTGCTGCTGGACGTCGTGTGCTCCACCGGCGCCTTCACAATCGGCAGCGGCCTCGGGCAGGCGGGCCTGCCGGCTTGGGGAATAGCCCTGCAGATCCTCGCCTACTTTGCAGGTGAGAAACCGCCGAAGTGTCTAGGGTTCACAGCTCATGGTTTAGGTGTCAAACTCTGAACCCTTGAACCCTAAGCTTGCAGGGGGCTGCGTTGACAGCCAGGCTCCCTGGGGGGGCGCGTCGCCGCGGTGTTTGACTGGATGCGTTTCCCTCAAGCGCACGCCCGCGAGACTGCCGCACCTGAAACAAAAGCCGCATGGTTTTACAGCACGTAATGGCCCTTGCGGCAAGTCCAATCATGTCGTGCTGAGCCACGAACCTGGCCTGCTGCTCGTGCCCCCCACCCTCCGCAACACACACGCATGCACGCTCACACGCACCCACATGCCCTCGCATGCACAATGATCGACCCCCACTCCCCTGCCGCCGCCGCGCAGGCTGCTGGTACGCCATCCAGGCGCTGGCGGAGGCGGGCGCCCTGGGGGCGGTGGTGGTCACCGCCCGCAAGTACTCCACGGACGGAGACGCGATATTGGCAGCCGTGCAGCAGGTGTGGGGCCCCGCCGGGCGCTGGGCCTCTTGGCGGCCAGGGAAAATACGAAGCAGCTGGGCGAGGCCGCGGGGGTGGCGCGAGGTTGCTGCGAGCGCGGGACGCCTGGTGTTGCAGCTCCGCGCTCGTGCTTTGGTGTTGTTGGGCACGCGGCCGGGTTGGCCGGTCGGCGTGCCACGCAGGGAGCAGCGGGCGGCCCGCCCCTGGGCATCCCCGTATCAAAACGCGCACATGCTGTCTTCCCTGCCGACGTGCACCACTGTAGGCCATTGACTCGTGCCATGCATTCGAGACCAATGCACCCCCTGTCCTTGCGTCCCCCCTCCGCTCCTTTTCACGCGGCGCCCCGCTGCCCGCCCCCCGCCTGCCCAGCTGGCGGGCCCCGCCTCAGGCATCGGGTTTGTGGATTCGACCAAGCTGGCGGTGAACACCCTGAGGCTGGTGTCGATCCTGCAGGGCATTGGGGAGGACCTCAAGGTGGGAAGCCGGCGGGAAGCTGGGGTGCAGCTGTGTGGAACCTGGGGGCAGGGCCGGGGCTGAGGTCGAGCGCAGTCGGTGCGCAGCTTGGGGGACGAATGGGATTGCAGGGGTACTGAGGGCTAGCTCAGGGGCAGGTGGTCCGAAGCCCCTGTGCATGCGCCCATCTGACGTCGTCCCCGCACCAGGGGGCGTCCTACAGGCACAGCGCAAGGC
>NW_014011389.1:0-6218 GCF_000611645.1 Monoraphidium neglectum
GCGGCGGCCGCGGCGCGCGTCGCGGCCGCCGCGTTGGCCCTGCGGGGCCGCGCCCTGGATGAGCTGCGGTTGGAGCTTGAAGCAGCGGTGCTCGCGCTCACAGTGGACGGGCGCGTCTTGGCCGACATGGCGCAGCACCTGCGCGCAATCGCGGCTGCGCAGGAGGGACTCGCAGCGGCGGTGCGCGCGGCGCGCGAGGGCCTGGCAGGGCCGCTGCAGGCCGGCTGCGGCGATTAGGTGACGCCGTGTGTCCTGTGCCTTGCGGCTTTTTGTTAATAACACCGTTGAAGCCACGTTCAACGCTGTGCCGTCGATTGCTGGAGCGGTCATTCATGTACCCATTCATTGCTGCCATTGCACATTCACCCCTGTCAGATTTTACTCCTCCATTAACACCGTCCTTAAATCCCAATGGTCCTGTCCTCCTCCTTTGTGTACCCCCTGCACTTACCTTTCCCTTTCACCGTGACAAGGCCCACATGTCTATGCTCCAGGGCCATGGTTGTGCTGGCTGCTGGCATGTGGATGGCGCTTGCCCGGCGCTCTACACAAGCAGACACGCCGCCCAGATTTTTACATTGAAGCTTTGAGGGAGTGGGGCATCGGCACGCATGCCGCGCTCTCCAAACAATTGTTGTAAACAATCATAAAGAACAAAGGGATTCAGGGCAGGCAAAGAGATCGGCTTGCGTTGATGAAGATATTGCAGGCAGGGAACATCTAGTGATTCCAGGCAGTGAGCGACTGCAAACTCTGTAGGGCGCAAGGACCTTGGATAGCTGTTCAGCTGCGCCAAGTGATGCAAAACGCTGCAAGGGCAGGTGTGCCGCCTTCTCTACACCCCAAAAACAACCAACAAGACAAGCTGTGCTTGGGATGCAGCGGGGATGCCAGCCGACGCAGCGCACGCACATTAACCCACGAGGCGGGGACCTGTACATACTGTGCACACGGCACAGCTGCACCTGCGCTTCGCCAGCCTGCTGGTTTTTGCCGAGGGCTAGCCTCGCAGGCACACCAGCCTGTCAGGGACAGGGGAGGCAGCTTCTGACTCACAGAAGAGTGGGGAAGCTGCCCGTGGACAAGGGCAGACGAGACAATGGCGAGGGTTGGTGCTAACCTCCACCTGCTTGCCCCGCGCCACAGCAACGCCCAGCCGCCAAACCGCTGTGGCGCAGGGCGAGCTGGAGGTGATTATGCGTGAGGGCCTTGACAGGGCCCCTAGCAAAGCCAGCCAGCGATCCCGGGCAAAGGCAGAGGGCGCGTGGGCTTGAATGGAAGGGCACAGACATGCACCACGGTTGGCGGCAGCCGGAGCGCGCTCAGCGCGGCACAGATGTTGACGAATGGGCTCAAAGTACTTGCCGCCAGACATATGCTGTAGGTTGTATGGTAAATGAATGAGACTAAGCTCAAGTCAAGGTCAGGAATGACATTCCGACAAAACAATACCAAAGAATGAGGGTAAAAGCGAGTGCTGCAGAGGATGACAAAGAATAGCCAGCATGCGTTTTGCTGCGGTGCAGGCTAGCTTCAGGGTTGCGTGGGTCGGGCGGCAGCAACGGAGGATCGCCGAGCGCGCAGCACTGAGCTGTGCAGCGCTCAACCGCTTGTTGCGCCCGCCGCCTCGGCCTGCAGCTCCGCCCAGGAAAGGGGCGAGCCGGCACGCCGCCCGGCCCGGCCTCCTGTCACCGCCTCCGCCGCTGCGCGTCCGGCTGGCAGCGCTTGTCCTTCCTCTGGTTGTCGGGCATCTCGCAGGGCGGCGTGCACTCCGGCAGGTCCCAATTCTTGCGCCCGTTGCCGTCGCAGAACGTCCACAGCATGTCGCACACCGGGTTCTGCAGGTTGGCCTTCTGGTCGCACCTGGCAGTCGGCAGAGTGTCGGACGCGGAGGGTGGCGGGCGCGTGAGGGGTGGGTTCAAGGCAGTTCCATGGTTTAAAGGCGCAGCAGTGGCGGAGGCTCAGCAGGCCAGGACGAGTCAAGGGTGGACTTCACAGCAGGTCCAGGGGCGGAGGTGGTGTAACCTTGTGAGCTGTGTGTTTGTGTGTATATGTGTGAAAGTGCGCGCGTGCGTGTGTGTGTGTGTGCGCGTGTGTGTGTGTGTATGTGAGTGTGAGTGTGTGTGTCTGCACACGTGCACGGCGCGTGTGTGTGTGCGCGCTCGTGTGCATGAGCGTGTGTGCAGGGGAGAGGAGGATGGGGGCAGGGACGGTTGTCTCACCAGAACTTGAAGCACTCTGGCTTGGGTTTTGGGACTGCAGCCTCAGAGGCGCAGTACTTGTCAATATCTGGTAAAAAGCAGAAGGGATGTTGGAGGGAAGGGGGATCCATAATCGGAGGTTAGGGGTTGGAGTTCTGCACAATGCGCTAAGGGGTGCGCTGCTGACCAGGCGTTCGACCTGCAACGGCCCAGCGGCCAGAACGGACCACTTAGAGAGTCGCATTGCACAGTGAAGGGGAGGGAAGGGGCTGGACGTGGGGCTCAGGGCGAGCTTTGCGAGGTGTCTCACCAAGGACAAACGGCATCGGTGCGTAGGGCTTCTCCCCGGGCGCCAAGGGGAACGGCGACGGCGACGGCTCCGGATTCGGACCGTCGTCCGGCGGTGTGTCGCCGGGGACTGGCGCCGCCGGAGACGATGGGGACGGCGTCGCTGCGGGCGGTGGCGCGACAGGCGGAGCTGCCGGCGGGGGTGCCACTGGCGGCGTCGTGGGCGGCTTTGCCGGCGGCACGGGAACCAGGTTGGCGGGCGGGCTGGCTGGTGACGGGGTAAGCGGCGTGGCTGGCGGCGGCGGGGGCGGCGAAGAGTTGCCAGGGTTGGGTACGGGAGTAGGCACTGGCGTAGGCACGGGCATGGGCACGGGCGTAGGCACAGGCGTAGGCGCAGGGGTAGGCACAGGGGTGGGCACGGGCGTTGGCCCCGCCGTGGGCGTGGGCGCTGGCGTTGGCGCAGGTGCTGGCGATGAGCCCGAGGGGACCGGCGATGAGACAGGCGCCGGCGACGCTGCAGGCGTCCCCGCCACGGGTGTCGGCACCGGCAACGGTGTGGGCGCGGGCGTGGGCGTGGGCGTCGGTGGCGGCGAGGCGGCCGTACTGGGCGGCGGCGCGGCCGGCGCCAGCGGCGAGACGGGTCCAGCGGGGGTGGGTATGTACACGTATGTTGGGGTGGGCACGAGGGCTGTCACCGGGGTAGTAGACCCAGGCGCATTGGACCCAACAGTAGCGCCTGAACCAGACCCTGTTAAAACAGATGCGCCGGCTGCCGGGGACGTCACACCGGCAGAGCCGGACAACCCAACGGCGGCAGACGTGGCCGCCACCGCCGGGGCGCCCGAACCGATGCTGCTGTTCACTGTTGGTGTCGGCTGCACCAGAGGCAGGAACCTGCCAAAAGGTTCAGAGGACGCATTGCCGGGTGACAGCGGCGACGCTGGATTGGCCCCACCGCTGCCACCGCCGCCGCCGCCGCTGCTGCCATTGTTACCGCTGTTGGTGCTGGTGGTGGTGGTGGTGCCGTTGCTGCTGCCGCCACTGTTGCTGCTGCTGTTGCTGCTACCACCACTGCTGCTGCTGTTTGCCGAGGCCAGATTTATGGTGAGCTTGGTTGTGTCGCTGCTGCTGCCCCCCTTACTGTCGAGCACTGTAAGCCTGATATCCCAGTCGCCAGCAGGAAGCATCACCTGAACATCCACGCCTCTGGCCTCTGCCTTTGCGCTGCCGCCTGCGGTCTGCTGCGCCACCCACTGATAGCTGGTCAGGGTGGTGCCCCAGACGGGGGTGGACGCGCTGCCGTCCAGCTGCACGGCGGCGCCGTCCTTGCTGGCCGCCCCGGCGGAGGCCTTGGCCAGCGCAGTAGGGGACATGAGAGTTGCAAACGCCTGCTCAGCGGCGGCTGATTCGCCGGCACTGGCGGAACCGTTGGCACTGGCGGTGCCATTGGTGCCGGCAGTGCTGTTGGCACCCGTGCTGTTGGCACCGGTGCTGTTGGCACCAGTGCTGTCGGCGGCCTGCCGCAGCTGGCGCGGCGCCGTGCTCGCCGCGGCGAGCAACCGCCGCGGGTATGCACGCGACTGCATGGGTTTTGGCTGCACGACTGCTGCTTGTTGCCTGCAGCATTGATAGAAGAGGGCGCGAGTGACTCCATGCCCGCCCCGCGTGGGTTGCAATGTCTCTGCACTTCGTCCACTGCGCGGGCACTGCACTGCGCGCTGCGCCGAGAAGACAAGCGCGAGCTCGACACATGGGCTACCCAGCAGGTGATTCGGTGCGCATGTCTCATTACATTCCTAGTAAATGGTCGCAAGCCTCAGGGGAGGCTGGAACAGGGGGGTCTGTTCGCCACGCCTGCGTGGGCCGGCCAACCCGACGCGAACTCGCGCTCACCAGCTTTGGCCGGATGCTTCCGCGGCCGCCAGCAGCAGCAAAAGGCTACCTAATAGGTTCATAGTTGCTGGCTCACGATCCCAGGCCGCCGAGGACCTGAGTCCCCCGCAGGGGTGGGAAAGTCAGGGCGAGAACCAGCCCAGGAGGGATCGTGCACTCCTAAAATGCCGTGGTACAAATTTCGACTTTTTAAGTAGACGAGTGCCTATTTTCAGGCTCGTTGAGGCCACCAGTGCGAGTTGCCGGGACCGCGCCCACTCAGACTCATTCAACCGTAGGTGCAACTTGAAAAAAAGAAGCGCCGCAAGAATTCACCACATCGTAGAATTGCTGGCATCGTATGTTGTTGTGGGCCAAGTCAAACTTGGACGCCTGCGACAGCGACCCCTCAGCATCCACCCGCCCCAAATGCTTCAGTGCCCGGCACAGGTGGCGCAAGCGCGTGGCACCCCTTATCAGTCCGGGGCAGTAGCACAAGCCGCAGATGACCATGGCGCTTTGCAGGCGAGCCCTGCTTGGCGGCCGTCGACCATCCCCGGCAACCAGCGCAGGCAAATCCCCTGAAGCCGCTCCTTGCACAAACAACATTCAGCAGCGTGCCCCCCCGGAGCCGTTCAGCAGCAACCCCCCCCCCAGCACACTTTGCCAAGGCTGACATCGCAGCGGCTGCGGTTACATCCCTGGGTCCGAACCTAGATTACAAGACGGCTTCTCTGCGTGCGCCATCCGGCACCGGCCGCGCCAAGCCCAGCCGCGCGCCGCGCCGCCTACAACCCCTCTGGGAAGTTTGACACCTCCGCCTGCTCCAGCACCTGCCGCCCGCCCAGGGTGTATGCCAGCCTCAGGCGCATGGCCACGGCCTTGGCGCCGTGCATCGAGTTGATCACGTGCATGCGCTGCGTGGCGGGCGCGGCGCCCAGGGCTGGCAGGAGCGTCGCGCTGGCGGGCTCCAGGCGCAGCTGCATGTACTTGGGGACAGCCGCCTGCAGCCGAGGGCGCGCGTGTGCATCGGTAAGACGGAGGGCTACCCGCGATAGCCACTGGTTTGAGGGGCTTCAGGCCGGCGATACAGCGCGCAAAGCGCGACGCTCCAAACAGCAGCCCTTGCTAGGTGCAGCGCGCCCCGACGAATACAGAAGCGCGCGCGCAGCAGCCCTGGATTGCGTCCTCCATCGCCCGCCCCGCAACGCCCGCTCCACATGCACGCCGCCACGCATCCACATCCCGTGCTGTGTGCAGTCCGACCCCTTTCCCCCAGAAACCGACCCAGGCCCCAACCTGCAGCGTGAAACCCTCGATGTCCTCCAGGCCGCTGTTGGTGTATGTCGCCACAATAGTGGTCAGCCCCGGGTTCTCTGGCGCGGGCTTCTCAAACGCAAAAGCCACGCGCAGGCCGCCCTTGTCGAACGCCACGATCGGCGCCAGGCCGCCCGGCGGGGGCGCGGGGGCGGGGGGGCCGCCGCCGAGGAGGTCGCCCAGGGCGTCCTTTGGGGGGAAGGGGTCGGGGGGGCGCACATGCGCAGGGTGCAGGGTCGAGGGTGGATTGTTGAGTCTTCGTACGTGAGCGCGCATGGGCGGAGGCTGGCGGGGGGTGAGGGGGCTGCCGTGCAGCGCATGTCCTTGACACCAGTCCAGCGCTTCTAGGCAGCAGGCCGCCTTGCAAAATGAGCCTCAACTTTGCCGATGCACGGCGTCAAAGCTCCCAGGGGGGCGCCCGACCAGCACCCCCTTCAGAAGCAAGCCGTTGGTCCAAACTCACAGAATGCCCGCCGCCGCCCCCACTGCCGCTGCCGCCGCCAAGGAGGTCCATGATCCCGCCACCACCACCCGCCGCCG
>NW_014011389.1:6617-10321 GCF_000611645.1 Monoraphidium neglectum
CCCGCCGCCGCCGCCGCGCCGCCGCCCACATCGCCCCCGCCGCCGCCGCCGCCGCCCAGCAAGTCGTCCAACCCCAAGCCGCCGCCGCCCGCGCCCCCCGCCGCGCCGCCGCCCCCCGACGTCGACCCGCGCACCGCCGCCGCGGCCGCGTCGAGGCCGCCCAACAAGTCCACCAAGTCGTCCCCTGCGGGCCCCGCCGCCGCGCCGCCGCCGCCCGCACCTGCGTCCTCCACCCCCAACAGGTCCCCCCCGCCGCCGCCCGCCGGCGCCGCCCCCGACGGCAGGCCGGCCGCCATGGTGCCCGCGCCCATGTCTCGCGCGTACTCCGCCTCGTCCAGCGCGGGCATGCGCTCCAGCAGCTCTGGGCGCAGCGCGTCGTGGCCAAAGATGCGGGCGTACTCGCAGCTGCGGGCCTGGACCTCCAGGAGGGAGCTGCCGCGGTAGCGCTCGATCAGCGCGCGGATGCGCTCGACCTGGTGGTGTGTGCGTGTGTGTGTGTGTGTGTGTGTGCGTGTGTGCGTGTGTGTGTGTGTGTGCGTGTGTGCGTGCGTGTGTGTGTGTGCGTGCGCGCACGCGCGCGCGCGCGCGCGTGTGTGTGTGTGTGTGTTCGTGCGAGGGGGTGGAAGAGACGGGAGAGCAGGGGGTGCGTTCGACGGACCAATAGTAATCAAGTCTGGCGCAGGTGCATGCTGGAGGTACGCGCAACAATTGAGGGGGGCTGGAGGGCTGCAATTCGGCGAGAGGCGGGCGGCGGACAAGTGCGGCGCCCTATCAGCCCGCAGCGCGTGATGATGCACACAGCCTGCACTAACATATGCACAAACACACACACACACACACACACACACACACACACACACGTACATATCCAAACATACCTACACATAGACACACACGTGCGCACAAGCACACACAGTGTGATTCCCACCTGCCCCGGCAGCCGCGCGCTGAGCTTGGCCAGCGCCGTCAGCGCCACCTCCCGCACCGCCGCCGGCGCCTTGGGCCGCCGCAGCGCCGTCTCCACCAGCCCCACCACGTCCCCCTCACCCAGCGGCAGCGGCCGCTCCCCCTCCAGCAGCCCCCCCGCAGAGCCCGGCCCCGGCAGCGCCTCCCCGAATTCCCCGACCGTCCACAGCGCCCACGTCAGCAGCGCCGGCTCGGCCGCCGCGCCCGTGCGCTGCAGCGCGCGCACGGCGGCGCGCGCCGCGTAGGGGTGCAGCTCCGGCGCGTTGGTGATGAGCACCACCAGGGCCCGCACCACGGGCTCCTTCACCAGCGTTCCCGCCTGGCTCATGACGGCGACGAGCTGGTCTATGTGCCACCGCTTGTCCGGCGCGTACCGCTGCACCAGGCTCGCGACCTTGGCCGTGAGGTCGGGCCTGAACTCAGGGTCGCAGACCGCGAGGTAGTCCAGCAGCTCGCGCGTGAGCGGGCGTATGTTTGACTCGTTGACCAGTGCGTAGACGAGCTCCAGCGCGCGGCGGCGGATGGAGACGTCTGCGTCCTTCACGCAGTCCACGATGGTCGCGCGGTGGCGCTGCACCGCGGCCTTGTCCACAGCCACGACCTGGGGGGAGTGTGTGTGTGTGTGTGTGTGTGCGTGTGTGTGTGTGTGTGCTGGTGTGTGCCTGTGCGTTTTGTGATGCTGTGGTGCGCGTGTGTGTGTTTAGAGTATGTGCACGGTGCAGGTTACGTGCATGGGTATTTTTTCATAGTGTGTGAAGATGCGTCTGAAGGTGTTTGAGACCCAAGGGGGTGGATTGTGCTCAGATCGGCCGGTGAGAGAGAATGTTGTGGCGGTCCACTGCGCACACGGTGCACGAAGCGCCACGCGGCGCGCCCTCAGCCGCCGTCACGGCGAGGCGGGGGCCCCATGAGTCCAAGGGTTGCTCGCCTTTGCGAGGGTGTTGAGTGCGACGTATCGTATGTTGTTGTCGCGGTTGGCAAGGAAGCGGCCCAGGATGTTCACCGCCATCACGCGCAGGCCGCCAATGGTCTCGATGCCTGGGCAATTGGGGAGGGGGCGATGTGTGTGGGGCCGACGGGAAGGAGAGGAGATGTGAGGTGGGAGCGACTGTCCGTGGCAGTGAGGTGGGCTTGTCAATCGAGCGAGGCGGCCGCCGTGCCCAAAGGGCCTGTGCCTGGCGAGCACAGGGCGCTGTCCCCTGACCGTTCCCTGAGCGTGCCCCAGGCGCCCGCCTGCGCGGGGCGCGCGCGTCGCAGTTCGGCCGCCCACCCATAATGGTGTTGACGGCCTCGTAGAGGATGGCGTTGCCGGCGTTGCGGTTGCCCTCCACATTCGCCGCCACCTGTGCGGGTGACGGGGGGAGAGTTTACAGGGGGGTGGGGCACAGGCCGTTGCAGTGGATCCCAGACAGCAGCGTGGGAAGGGCGTGGCGCAAGGGGTGGAGGAAGCAGCTTGCCTGCGGTGGTCGGTAGGGAATGGCTCAATGATCCAACGTGTTGAGCTTGGCCACCCCGATCACGCAGGACGGCACCCGCAGGGACACCCTCAACGGCACCCACACCCCTGTCTGAGAAGGCCTGACACCCCCCCACCCCCGCCCCACACCTGCGCCAGGATGTCGGTCATCTGGTCGCTGGCCTCAGCGTTGCCGCGGCCTGCGGGAGCACAAATGACATCCGCAAGGTCAGGGACAGCCAGAGCGCGCCAACGCTCCGGCGGCGCACGACAAAAGCGGGCCACCTGCGACGCGCCTGTTGCCGCCCCGACCCCATCCCGCGCAGGCGCGGCGCGCCCCCGCTTCCTCGAGCGCCCCGAGACGCCCCGGCCCTGCCCCCCGCCACGCAGGCGAGCAGAAATGCATCCACTTGGCAGCCCGCAGCTCAGGGTAGGGTGCGTGCGTGTGCATGCGCGTTTGTACACACACGCGCAAGCTCTCGCGCATGCGCGCGCGCGTGCGCGCGCGCGCGTGTGTGTGTATGTGTGTGTGTGTGTGTGTGTGTGTGTGTGTGTGTGTGTGTGTGTGTGCGTGTGTGTGTGCGCGCGCGCGCACATGCACGCGCGCGCCACCGTAGCAAGCGCAGCAGCCCACACCTTCTTTTCCCAGACCCCCGTGTCGCTCCGCCCTCCCCCTCCCCTCCCCGTACTCACCCAGGACGTGCAGCAGCTGCAGGATCCTGACCTGCAGAAAGGGGTTGGTGATGCCGCCCACGTCGTGCTCGGGGGAGAAGCCGCCCTGCAGCAGCCCGCGTAGTACCTTGCACAGCAGCGGGACGTGGCCCCTGAGGCAAAGGGCGGGGGACAGGGGGAGGACGGCGCGAGTTTGCATGCTGCTCGGGGCGCGTGCATTCGTGCCAGCGCTCATGCAAGGGCAGGCCAGGCTGAGCTGCAGCGCGGCGGCCGACCGCGGTGCTTGCAGCAGACCTCGGCATTGCGAGCATGCACTACAGCTTTTCCTTCCCTGCTCTTCACTACCCTCGACAAGGAGTATCTCATCAACAACGCTCCAAGACGGTTCGACCAAGCCCACGCTGCCCCGACCCCTGCCTCAAGCCCACCTATACTTCTCCACAATCCCCTGGTCGACGCCCGTGATGGCCAGCATGAGCGTCACCCCAGCCAGCAGTACGGCCTGGTTCTTGTCGTGCAGCAGGTCGGCCGCCTTGTCAGCAAACTCCTCCACCAGCTCGGGGTTCTTCTTGAGCACGCTGGTGGGGGTAAGGGGGGTGAGGGTGAGGTG
>NW_014011388.1:0-9917 GCF_000611645.1 Monoraphidium neglectum
ACCTCGAACCACCACAGCACTTGTCCGCGCCACCCCAGCCTCGTTTTTCACGCCAACCACTGCCATTCCACTGCCGCCCGTCCCCACCCCACACGTCCTCGGCCCCGCCCCCCACCGTGTAGGACAGCTCCTGTGCCACGGGCCCCGCCGTCCGCCAAGATATTGTGAGGCCGTTGGGGGTGAAGGCCACGTTTGGCAGGACATCGTCATCCACCTCCAGCCCGCGCTTGAGGAGCGTCGCCACGTCTGAACACCGTAAACGTGACGAGGCAGGCCATCATTCCAATTCAGCGCATGATAGGGACGGCGCGGAAGGCGTTCTGCTGCCCGTTGGGCCGGCGCCCGCAGCCGGGCACGGATCGGTGGACTGCACCCCTGGTTGCAGACCTGCATGCCATTTTCGTGGTTGCCCACGGCCACTGGTGCCATGCTCCTCCACCTTCAACAGCATCCCGGGCGCCACACCAGAGGCTCTCCACGCGCACCATCCACCCTGGACCGCTGCGCTGAGCTGCGTGCTTGCTCGCGCCCAGGCCGGTCAGGTCGCACCTGACGACAGCAGCCGCGAGCCCTTGATCTTCATGCCGTAAGACTGGGGGCAGTGGATGGGGTTCAGGTAGTAGTACCCCGCTCTATTGTTTATGGCGTCCGCCACCAGCGCCGCGCTGTCGCTGGCCAGCGGGATGTTGGGCTGGCCCGTGCCGTCGCGGCCGGCCTGCAGCAGCGAAATGTACGACGACAGCGAGTACTTTGGCCGCAGCGTCAGCTGGCAGTTCGACGTGACGTTGATGGTGAACTGGGGAAGGCACACGCCGGCCTCGTGATTCACGCGGTTGCCGTCGGGGCGGCTGAGGCCTGTGAGCACAAACTCGCCCATCACTGCGCGCGGGCGGGGCGCGGCGCGGCGGTCGGTGGAGGGGTGGCGCCTGCGGCGTGGAAACGGCTGGGACAGCCACAAACACTCCCCGCATGACTTCCTATTACGAATACGGCGCGCATGAGCCCCTGCTGTGGGCTTCTCAAGCCAGCGGGGCTTCGCGAAAGCTATTCGCTCCCCCACAGTGCCTCAACACGTTGCAGCCAGCCAATCGCAATTGATGCTATCCAAGTACCTGGGACGCACTGCGCTCTTGCTGTAGAGGCGTACGCCACCAGTATCACGACTGCCACCAGGAGATGGGCCCCAGACGGCCCCATCGGAGCCACCCGGCGCCCGTCGCCGGGCATGTTAGATAACCTAGCCTCTAGTGTTCTCTTTAAAAGGCTGCCAGTTGTGGGGATCCCCTATTCAGAGAAGACTGGGTCGACAACCGCTCTGCAGCTGTGAAGGGCACAGAGTCGTCGACTCTGGTCGAGCTACAAGTTCAAGCAAAGCTAAACCACGTAAGAATCGATATGCGTGGTTTGAATGCCGGAGCAGCTCCTCAACCAGTCGTGCGCAGTTGCGCGGCACTCCCGTCTCGGCCGACCTCGGAGAATGAAGATATTCGGTGTTGTTGTTGAAGAAATTATTGTGTTGGATCTTCAGAGGCATCGCGTGTGCGGGACACGGTGGTTGAGAGCCCCGCAGCTTCTTGGGTTGGATGGACCTGACCCGGCCTGCGCCGGCGGCTGCGAGCAGCCCTGACTGTGCAGGGTGCATACCTTGCGCCGTCGCCTGCAGAGGCTGTCACAATTAGAATGACAACGATCTATCAAATACGAGGCACAGCCAGCCACACAACTGAGCCACTGCGGTGGGCCCTGCTGTGACGATCTGAGCACCAGCACAAACTGCGAGTGGCCTCGACGCTCACAATTGAACAGGCCGCGTCAGGCATCTGCTCCCACATTACAGGCCAGAGGATGTTGAAACAATCCTCAGACGCGCCCCATGTTAACGGGTGGGGCGCCGCCCATAGCAGGGGGCGGGAAACAAAAACGGGAGCGGCAGGGAGGCGTGCGGGCCAGCAGAGCACCAGCAGTGCACAAGGCGCGCCGCTGTGCCTGAGCATCTTGCTTACTGCAGACGCACCGTCAGCTGCGAGGCAGTGAACCCTGCCATCGCGCCGCCCACCGGCCACGCCGCCGCGCCCGCGCCGCCCTGCGCGCACGCCGCCACCGACAGCTGCACGGCCTGCGGGCCGACCAGCCCCCACTGCGGCAGGAACGGGCAGCCCTGCAGGAGCACCTCGACTGTCCCCCCTGCAGGCACCACGCCCGTCGCAGGGGTCGCGTCCAGCCAAGGCGGCAACCCGCCAAACGGCGGCGGGCCGATGAGGGTGAAGGCAGCTGGGCTGGGGCCCGGGTTGTGCAGGCGGACAGCGCCCGTGTGGCCACCGCCCGCGTCCAGGCGTACCGCCTGCGGCTGCAGCTGCAGCAGCGTCCGGTCGTCGCCGCGCGCCGAGGCGGCGGCCGCGATAGCGCGCAGGCTTGTGCGGCGCGACGCCTCCTGCAGCGGCGATCGCCGCAGAATGGTGGGGCATGGCGGAAGGGGGCCACGCGTAAATGTGGCTGCCAATTGTTGAGCGCAGGGCGCCCTGACACTTATTTCACACCGCCACGATGTGAAGATGGTCGCGGCCCCACAAGTTGTGTCAACCAGGTTCTGTGTCACCTGTGGATCACAATCTGTCAGTGCAGCCGACACTTACGCTTTCCTCGATCGCTGTCTACTTACCCCCCCCCACACACACACACCTGCTCAAATGCGGGCAGCGCCACGTCCAGCAGGCAGTACACCGGCTTGTGGTCCGAGTCGTTGACCTCCATGCAGGACCCGTAGCTGCCCGCCGACTGCTCAGCCAGCGCCGCCTGCCCGGGCGGCGGCGGACGGGGACAGCGGTTGGGACGGGTCAGACCAGCCTCATACGAACAACCACGCGCTCTGTCCCGCAGGCCACGATTGCAGGAGTCGCAGCGCTGGTGAACACCAACAGAAAGGATCAGAAAGGTCACTATTTCTGCGTCATCAGTTGGGCGCCAGAATTATGATGCAGGGCCGCCCCGACCCCAGGCGCCCTCACCCGCACTTCTTCTGGCTCCGCCGCTGTGGGCATCAGCAGCGGGCTGGCCTGCGCGGCGCCGCCCCTGAAGAGTATGCGGTCCGTCCAGGCGGGCACGCGCTTCTTCTCCCCCTGATCGTAGAACGGCTGGCGCTCGCTCGACTCCCGGCCTGGTTTGGGTGATTGTTGGATGGGCGGATTGAGGATCTGTGGCCTGTGTAGAGGTGTGGCAGCTGGCAGGCAATTCTTTGCCTCACATGACAACGGACCGCAACCGCCGTGGGTGGGGATAAGGCGCCTGGCGGCCCAAACACTGCGGAAACGCACCGCCTGCCACAAAACCCGACTGCGACCCCCCCCACTTTTTTTCGAAGCGGCAAGATCCGGCCGGACCCTTCACCGCACACACCGACCGACCCCTCTCACCCTTCTCAAACTTGTAGGTGGGCATGAAGGTAATGGGGCCCTCGGCCAGGCCCACAAACACCGCCCCCAGCCGCGCCTGCCGCAGGAGCTGGTCGCCCTCCAATAACTCCAGGTGGTGCCGCCGAGAGATCTATGCGGGGGCGCACCAACACACAGAAGAGTGTGGGGGTGGAGTTTTCATTGGGGGGCAAGGTGGTGCAGGATCTGAGGAGGTCCACTGACGAGACAGCAGGGTGTGTGAAGACTGGTGTCGTGGGATCCAAGGGCGTGTCACGCGGCAGGTTGTAGGTGGGGACGACCTGCTGCGTTAGCATGGGCTGCATATGTTGCCACAGGCCCTACAGACCGTCGGCCAGCGGACTGCCCCTCCGCCTGGGAACAACAAGATTTTGCTTCTCAACAAAAATCTTGTCAAGAAAGACCCCTTTCACGCGTGCAGCGCCCCGCCCGCGGGCGTCGACGCCACACCTTGCCGTGAACGAAGTGGTACAGCTGGTCGTTGCGGCTGTGCTCAGGCGTCTCCGGCTGGGGCGCGAAGTCCGGGGCGCCGTCCACCCGATAGTTGAAGTCGCCCACCTGCGGCGGAGGGGTGGGGTGCGGGTGCATGCGCGTGCGTGGGTTGTGAGGAGCGTGCATGTGCGCGCAACCGTGCGTGTGGATGCATGTTTGTGTATGTGGGTCAGTGTGTATGGTGTTTACAGCAGTCTTGAAAAGGTGAGAGAGACGAAAGAATGCTGGCTGGGACATTGACAATGGGCGGGGGCAAGCCGTAGCTGTGGCTGCGGGCAGAGTCGCCCAGGGACCTCTCAGTGCCTCGGCCGCTGCCTTCTTTGGACAAATGAGGACGCATGCAAACACACACACACACACACACACACACACACACACACACCGTTGGCGGAGGCCGCAAGCCATCCCATCCCTCCCCCTCCCGCCCCATGCCGTGAGTGAGCCCATGAGCACAAGCAGCAGCCCCTGCGGCCACTCACCCAGATCAGCAGGTCTGCGTCCCGCATGCCAGAGCCCCAGGACTCGTCGCCGCCACTGCCGCTGCCGTCTGCGCAATGGGAGCGGCACAGGATGACTCAGTCAGACAGGACGAAAAGTCCATCACAGCGCCACAGCGGCCTGGTGCCATCACTATACAGCCCGCCTCGCACGCCGCCGCGGCCGACAAGGCACCACTTTTCGGTGCGCGTGCGTGCGACCCACCTGGATCGCCGCCGCCGCCGCCGCCGTCGTCGCCGCCGGCCGCGTGCGCGGAGATGGGTGTGTTGTGGAAGCGCAGGCCGCGGACGATCTTAGCGTAATCGGCGTTGCGGGACTGCACCTTGTCCTGTGGATGGGTTGATTGCCGCGGTTGTTGCAGTATCAATTGGCATATGCCTGGAGCAATGGGTGGGTCCATTGTGCGTTTGTGAGGCAGGTCAGGGAGCTGACGCTTCGCGCTGAAAGGAGATGCTGACTGGTCAATAAACGGGCCGGACGACTGCGCACAGAAAGCCGGTGGCGCAGACAGGCGGAGGCAGAGCGTGCGGGTTGCGATGTGACTGCACCACGCGCTGCAACTGTACAAGCTTTTGTTCTCACGGCCGCGGGGCAATCGGCATCAGCTGGCGTTTGCCGCAGTCAATGATACTCAAGGGCTGGTAGACCAAGGGAAAAACAGCTGATGCATCAAAGAAATCAAAACCCGACCCAGCTCAGCCCATTTCCACCCCACCTGGTGCGCTGCAAAGTGTGACGTCACCACCATGACCCGCCGCCGCATGAGGCTGAAGCTTATGGCCACCGCCCCCTTGTTGCCCCCGACGCCCATCACGCCGCACGCCACTGATGCAGTCGCGACCTCCCCCACGTGGCGCCGCAGCTCAGACCTGGGGCCGGCCATCGCGAGATGGAAGGCGAGGGGGGGGGGGGTGCGGCAGTCAAACGAGCTGCCGCCCTGGCGACGCGTGTGCGGGCGTGTTGGGCGGAGCCGTCCCTGTGCTCCAAGGGTAAGTTGAGCCCCTGGTCAAACCAGGGCGCAGAGGCTTTGCAGTCGTCCGGATGCTGCCGCCACCCAAGCGTTCTAGTCGGCATGGTAGCACACACAAAAGAAACACATTTTGTCGTCAAGGTTGCCTGCTGCAACTCCGAACTGTTCCAATGCATCCAGTGCATCAACACGCGCCAATCAGGGCAAATGGCCAGCGCGCGCCACGCCCGCGCCGGCACGCGGCGCCCACCTGACAAACGCGACGATGAGGATGCCGCTCATCTGCCGCAGCCCGACCCGCGCCCACGCGGCCGCGCCGCCTGCAAGGCATTCCGCCACCTCGCCCGCCCACAGCTGCGCCTTGTTGTTGCCGGCCTCGAGGCGCCCCTTAGCCAGATTTGAATAGATGCGGTCCATTGCAACGCTGCTGGTGCCCATCTCCATCTCCTGTTTAAAAGGTTGAAGTGGGGCACGAGTGCGAGGGTTGAGTTGCGTTCAGATGAGGCTGTGGGGGTCCCAGGACGGTGTGGGGTACACAGGTTTAGTGCGGTGTTGCAGCAAACGACGGCCCCGACAGACGTGGAACTGGGCGAGTGAGCCTCGACCCCTGCAGGCCGTGCGCCCATGACCAATCTCTGCCTTTGCTTTCCATCTGGACACCACTAAGAACGGCAATCGTGCAAGATCACATACTTTTGAGCTCTCGCCAGGGCCTGCGCACACAAGCTCACTGACCTGTACATACATACTCACATGCAAACATGTATTGGACGACACACACACACACACACACACACACACACAAACACACTCACTCACAAACACACGCACACACACACACACACACACACCCTCATGCACAGTGCAAGCCCCGCTCACACTTTTGCACCGTAAACTCACGCACACGAACACACATGTGCACGCACTCCCTCAACGACACACGACCCCCACCTGCAGCCCGACCACCACCAGCTGCGCCGCCTTGGACCGCTCGCCCAGCCACTCTATCAGCCCCGCCCTGCTCGGCCGCCCCTCGTTAACGTTCCACGTCCCGGCGAACACCCGCAGCCGCTGCTGCTGCAGGCACTCGCCGCTCGCCGCCGCGGCCGCCCAGGCCGCGACCTCGGCCGGCGGCGGCTCCTCTGACGGCCAGGCCTTTATCGCGCCGTCGCGGGCGAGGGTGCACACCGCCGGCCCCGCGCCGCCGGCGATGGCGGACAGCGGGAACGAGTGCGCGCGCCACGCGCGCAGCGCCGCGCAGCTGCCGCCGTCGAGCGCCCACGCGCGGCCGTCAAGGCCGCCGACCCAGATCGAGGCCCCGACGGATGCGAGGGACGTGATGCCTGGAGCAAACGCGCCGGAGCTCCAGAGAAGCTGCCCAGTCTCAGAGTACTTTTCCAAAAGCCCCTTGTTGTAGCCCACCCAGACGCAGCCATCCGCCGCCGGCTCGAGCGCCTTGATCGCCCCCCACCGCACCGCCTTGCCGCCCGCGCCCGCGTCCGCGGCGTCTGCGCCCCTGCCGCGCGTCGAGCCCGTGCTGCCGCCGCCAAAGCCACCGCCGGGGTAGCCCGCGGAGGCGGCCGAGCGGGGGCTGCCGCCGGCAGGGTGGCCGGCGCTGGCCGCGGTTGCGGCTGCGGCGGCGCTGTTGACTGCCGCCTCCAGCTTCTTGCCTAGCTTCCCCAGGAGCTTGCCGGCCTGGGGGTTGGTGGTTTGGTGGATGCGATATGTTGAATCATAAAGGTGCTGCATGGTGTATTGTTGCTGTGACCATGGTGGTATCACGCAAACGGGCACTTGATGATAGATGCATGCATGGTGAACAGTGTGTGAAGTCCAACGGTCGAAACGGACACCGCCTTATGCAACAGGTTCCCTTTAGGCGTTGACGTGGGCAGACGCCACACGGGCCCAAGCGGCAGGGCCGCAGGCGACTCGCAAGGCCATCGCACGCCGTCGGGGCCACCTAAACACCCCTGGTTGGCGGCAGATGCACACCACCAAGAGGCCCCACCACCCCACCCTGACCGCTGGCGGTTCGCAGATTACAGCTTCAGCCCGTAATCAAAAGCCCCTTGCCCAAGGAATCCATTTGCTCCTGCAGGATCCGGCGAATTGTCGCCTACAGGTTTGTCATTTTGTCGTCCCCAGGCGCAAGCAGGGGCCCACCTTGATAGCCCCTTTGGCCACCGACTTGAGCGCCTCCGTTGCAGCGTCTTCCGCCTCCTCCCCCTCCCCCTCATCCGGCACAAACGCCGCCTCACGCGCCCGAAGCAGCGTCCGCACGTCAAGGCCGCAGCGCGGGTTGACCGCCGACGGGTCAAACGGAGCTGCGCCGCCGCCGCCATATGCGTCGACACTCTCCGGGCCCTCGGGGTTGATGGTCCCCAGGTGCTGGCCGTCTGCGGTTTGGAGTCAGATGTTTTGGCGTCGTTGCATGCCCGCGATAACGCAGAGCGGGGCGACCGGTTTGGGTTGTGCAACTCACCGCTGCATCCCTTGCTGCCCAGGCAGAGTCTGGTCTGTGCCGTTTGGGCACCACAGTCAGCATCCCAAAGAGCGACGTAGGCATATAGGCCGAGGGGGAGCAAGCCCAACGTCAGGCGTCTTTGAATGCGCCAAGAAGATCCACACACACACACACACACACACACACACACACACACACACACACAATCACACGCACTCGGTTACACACACACACACACACCACACGTGCGTAAGAAGGCAGAAAGCGAAGGCTCACTATACGCGCTCCAGAGGGTGAGCGTCTCCCGGCCACAGCTCCACATCACGCGGCCCCCGCAGCTGACCGCCAGCCGGCACACCTGGGGCAGCAGCGCGAGGAGCGCGGCCGCGGCGCACGTCGTCACAGGTTGGCAGGGGCCGCCTTGATCCCGCCCATTCTTGTCCCGGCAGAAACGAACAGCCGAGCCTAGGTGCCGTGGCGGAGGCCCCTTGGTGCACCCGGCGGCTCTCCACCCGCCCGCCTCGGGCAGCCTGGCCTTCAGCGCACCTTGCCATGTGGCACGCCGCCTTGAAGCTTCCGCAGATTGCGGATCTGCCGCGGCGGCTGGACGGGGCTGGAGCACGGCTCGTAGCTCCACAGCCGGATGGCGCCCGCCGCAGCCCCTGGGAAGGGGAGTTTGCTATTACCGGTCAGCCCACGCCGAAGCAGAAACAGGGGCACAACAAGAGGGCGGTGGGAGGCTAAAGGAACGCTTCACAAACTGCTGTCACAAACAAAATTCAGAAGCTTGGAAGGCCACACGAGTGTGCGTGGTTCCAGGGTAGTCTGCTGCTGCCGCACTGCTCAAGCCCACGGCAACCCCGCGCGCCCCGCGCCCACGCTCGCACACAGGCGAGCGCCGTGGACCCAGGGCTCACCTGTAAAGACGCGGCCCCAAGGGGATACCGCAATCGCCTTCACCTTGCCCGAGTGCGCCGCCCACGAGTGCAGCCACCGCGCTGCCGCGCCCGGCGCCGCCTCCCAGCAGTGCACGCGCCCGTCGCTGGTTCCAGCCCACAGGCGCCCCGAGGGCGGGTGGGCGGCCAGGCATGTGACGGCGCTCCTGGAAGCCTCCGGCGGCGGGTCGAGCGGGGACGCGCGCGGCCGCAGCTCCGCGCAGGGCGCAGAGTCCCAGTCCTCCAGCTCGGCCCTGTTTTGGCGGTGAGGCGCACACAGGGGCCGAAATATGAGGGCGTCAGCACTTGCAAGCGCGTGCTCGGCCGTCGATTAGGAGCTGGATAAAGAGGAAGTTCCCCCCTCCCCCGACAGCTACGGGTGACGGGCTCCGCCTCAGGCGCTGGCTTCTCACCACGCCCAAGTGAAAACGTGCATTTCCCCCAAACCTCCGAATCAGGCTTTGGAACCACGCACAGCAGGCTCCACAGCACACGGCGCTTTGACTGATCCATCCCATGCAGCACGGCACCCGCTCCACTGAATTCGCGAGGCTCACCTGTGGCCGCCCGCCGGCAGCGTTCCGCCGCCCGCCAGGCCCTCCCCCATGCCCCACTGCAGCAGCTGCCCAAAATCCCCCGCCGGCGCCGCAAACAGGCTGCCGCCCAGCGACACCGCCACCTTGAGCGGCGCGGCGTCCTTCGGCCGCAGCGGCGCCAGCCGCACGTGCGCGCACATTTCCCGCTCCGCCCCGCCGCGCGCCGCGACCGACAGCGCGCGGCACTCGGGCCGGCCGGCGTTCAGATCGCTGCCAAAGCCCGCCGCCGCTGCGCCGACCGCGGGCCCTCCGCTGCCGCCGCCGCCGCCACCGCTGCCGCTGCTCCGGCCGGTGCCGTAGGGGTAGACCCCGGCGGCCACGGCGGCTGCGGCGTCGTTGTCACTGCTGCTGCCAGTGATCTCTATGCTGTCGCTGCTGTTGGCCCCATCCTCCAGCGAGATGCTGCCCAACGCCTCCACAGGCGCCGCCGCTGGCGATGCCGCCATCGTCGGCCCCGAGCCGGAGCCAGAGCCAGAGCCCGAAAACGCGCTCGCATCGAAGCCAGCGAAAGGGTTGGGAGCGGCTGCCGCC
>NW_014011387.1:0-4444 GCF_000611645.1 Monoraphidium neglectum
GTGCGCAGCGGCGTGCCCATGGTTGGCGGAGGGCGTCATGCATGACCGAGGGCGCGAGCGGCGCGCGGTCGGACGCGCGACCGGCGCGAGGCTGTGGGGCGGTGGCAGACTCTGCGACGATGCAGGCATCCCAACAGGTGCAGCCGGGATATGCACCGGACGCCCTTAAAACCAACAGTCGGGAAGGCCGGGGTCGACACTCCCACGCCGCCGGATGGAGAGTATGAGGGGCCGCTGGACGCGGGGCGCGCGCCGGCCCGGCGGCCCCGCTCACGTTCAGGCGGATGGGCCCGCCGGACTGGGCCGTGAGCGTGGAGTTGAACTGGCCGATGGAGACAAAGGCCAGATCATTCATCGCCTCCTGCGAGGTTTTGGATCCCGGGATGGAGGCGGTGGTGGCGGTGGCGGCAGGAGGGATTCCGTGTCTGCGTCGACCTGCCGCGAGTGATCGCGTCGCTGGCGCCCCAACCAGCCCGGTCCGGACTCTGCACCTCAGGCCCTCGAAGCCAACGCTCCCGCGGCCCCGACCAAAAACCACTCACAAAGGTTGCGAGCCCCTCCACGTACGGCCAGGGCGCGTTGGGGCTGATGGCCGACTTGATGTTTGGCAGGTAGGGCCCCGTGTCGGTCTCGAAGCGGATGTACTTGGCGCCAGGAAGGGGCTTCAGGGCGGTCACCAGCTTGCGCAGGGGGAAGCCGATCCAAGGGACCACGATGGCCCACGCCTCGACGCAGCGGTGGCGGTAGATGCGCTCCTCTGGGGTTTGGGGTTTTTTTTTTGGGGGGGGGGGGCGATTGCGACAGGGGCACGTGATGGGGGTGGGTCGGTGCTGCAGCAATGCACGGACAGCGAGCGTGCTGTGGAATAGCATGGCAGGGCCCTCCCCTCCCCGGGCAACTCTCTGCGTTCCCCATCAGCGGCCATTTCTCCCCTCCCCCCTTCTCGAGTTCCCGTTCCGCCCCTTTCCCTCTCACCCGCCTGCCCCCTGAAAGGCATATGGGCAAACACTCCGCTCATCGACCCTGTCACATTGACCATGGACGGCTCCAACACAAAACCACGCCGTCGCCCGCTCCCCCACACCCCCACCCACCGATGTGGAACATGTTGATGATGTCACGCACGTCAAGCTTCATTGGCTTGGCCACCAGGCCGTCAATGGTGATGGCCCACCCCCCAAACTTGGGGTTGGCAAGCTCCATCGCCTGGCGGGCCTCGGGGGTCACGTAGGCGTAGGCGTTCTTGTCCGTAGAGAACCTGTGTGTGTGTGTGGGTGTTTGTGAGTGTGTGAGCTTGTGTGTGTTCCATGAGTTGTGTGTATGTGTGTATGTATGTGCTGTATGTGTTTCGTGCGTGTGTACGTGTGTGTGCGTGTGCATGTGGGTAAGCGCGTGTGTGTGTGCTGCATGAGAGTGTGTATGTGTGTATGTGTGTGTGTGTGTTTGTGTGTGTCTGTGTTTGTGTGTTTACAAGGCGCGCAACTTCTGATGCAGAAGGGATGCATGAGCAAGCAAGGGACACAAGAGCAGCGGCACCAGGGGCGGCCGCTCACTCGTAAAAGTTGTTGTAGGTCGTGACCAGCTGCTTGGTGGACAGCACGCGCCCCATGCCCTCGGTGTAGCGAGGGTTGCGCGGCGCAGGCAGGCGCAGGCCGCGGGGGGAGGCCTTGCCGAAGAGGGGTGACTTGGGGTCGCGGCAGTCGTAGAAGGGCGCCTTGGCGTTGCAGCAGTCGCCGCCGTCGTAGGCGCACTCTGCGGGGCGGGCAGGTTTGACATTGTGGGGGCGATACGTTCTCAAGGTGCGTGGTAGGCAGGGCAGCGCGACCATACGGCGACGTGCAGGGGCGGAGGAGGGGGGCAAATCTAGTCCCCCCTTACCGGAAGCGGGGAGCCGGGCAAGGAGGAGGGGGGGTGGAGGGAAAGGGATGTGGATGGCAGGTGCGAGGGCTGCGGAGCCCGTGCGTGAGAGCGTGCTGCGCGCTGATGGAGCCATCAACAACCATGCAGCGGGCACAGTCAAAACAAGGGCCGCGCCTGAACAGCATCAAAGACGGCGCCCCTTGGCCCCCTCGCCAGGCCCGCCCCACTTCCGTCCGCTTTCATCTTGGCAAGACCTGCATGATTCTCTTGCTGGACTCCCCTGTCCCCTTTCGGCATGTGTGACCAACTATTCACACCTCTTGTCCCCTCATCTTCAACAACCTGAGCACCAAGATGCAAGCAATCCTGCTGCCCTGTCAGCTGTCATAACTGTCCACTCTTCGCCCCCCCGCACCCGGCGTGTTGTAGGGCGCCAGCTCGTCGCACCAGCCGTCCCCCAGCCGCAGGATCTCGGACTGGTGCTTGAGGGTGCAGTTGGGGGGCGCAACCATGACCTTTCGCGCCTTTGGCGGCGCGGCCGCCCTTGACACTGTGACATCAACCTTTGTGGCCTTGCTGGACCAGTCATAGTGCTGCGGATCAAGGGGATAGGGTGCGCATGAGGGACGTATTGTTGCGTGCCGTTTGTGTGTGTGTGTGTGTGTGTGTGTGTGTGTACATGTGTGTGTGTGTTGTTTGTGGGCGACTTTGTGTGCTGTTTGCTTTTGTGGTGATGAGAATGTGCGTGCCTGCATTGGTATGTGTGTTTGCTGTGCATGAGTGGCGTGCAAACACTTAGTCCTCTCGCGGAGAAGTTGGCTTTGGCACGGGAGGGGTGCCTCGCCACGCACTGCCGCCAGAACAGGTGAGCTACACCCCAGCCCGCGCCGACCCCTCTGCCAAAACACCACCAACGCACCCGCGCGACCTCCTTGGGGGGCTGCGTCCAGTCGTCCCCGAGCGCCCACAGCAGCGGCAGCGTCTTGGCGCCCTGCGGCAGCGGCACCCACGCGTCAAACGACAGCAGGCCGTCCTTGCCGGCCGCCATCGACACGACCCCCCCGTGCGGCGATGCGGTCGGGCCGGCGGCCGGCGGAGGGGGCAGGAGCTTGATCCCGGCGGCTTTGTAAGACTCCAGGTCGTACACGCCTGCAGGGTAGGGCGGGGTAGGGCGGGGTGGCCAAAGATAAAGAGGGATCAGCCTTTGTGCTTGACGCTTCGTCTTGATAGGTTGAGTATGCAGTGTGTGTGCAGAAGTGTGTTAGCGTGTGTGTGTGTGTGTGTGTGTATGTGCGCGCGCGCAAACACGTGTTTAGGTGGGTGGTGTGGGGGAGCGCAGGTGGCATCTGAAGCTGCAAATTGCAGGCCGCATTCCTTCACGCAAGCGCAGACATCCGCCAAAATTAGTCAGGGTAGAGCGGCGCCTGGGCGCCCTCCTTCAGGCTGCCAAACCGCCTGCGGCCCCCGACCATCCGCGCCGCCGCCGCCCGACACGGCTCCGGGCCCGCGCCCCTGCGAGACTCGCCCCCTAGCCTCCGAGTCACAACCCCTGCCGCGGGCCGTAGCAGCGGCGCTGCGCCCGCCCCGCACCCGACTTGAGCGCGCCGGTCTTGCCGTCTTTCCAGACGATGTAGGACCGCGCCCCCACCATCTCCTCCCCGATTGCCAGCGACGCCCACTGCGACTTCTTCGCAGCCTTGAACGAGAACAGCACGCCGCTCGCGCCCGCCGCGCCCTTCTTCAGCTCCCACGACACGCGCGCGCCGTTGCCGGCCAGCAGCAGCGGCCCGACGTCGGCGGCCTTGGCCGCGGCAGGCGCGGGCGCGACGGGCGGCGGCGGCGGCGGGGGGTCCTTCTCGCCAGAGGGGACGAGCTTGGGGCAGGCTTTGGGGCAGGAGGAGAGCTTGAACTGCTCCATCTCGCCGTACGCGTCCCGGGACGAGCCGTGCTGGCGTAGGCGTACTGCCGGGTCGCGCGCCTGCGGCGTCGCGGCAGGGTCTGGCGCCGAGAGCTGCGGTGGGGGGGGGCCGGGGAGGGGGGGTTGGGCGCGGTTGCGGATGAGCAAGAATGAGGGGTCTGGGGCATGCCAGGGGTGGGGTGCATGTGCGGGGGAAGGGCACAGGTGGGTCTGGGCAATGCCGCCTGGCTGTCAAGTGCTTGTGCGTCCCTATCGCCGCCACCATTGATGGCCGGCCCCTGAAGGACTGCAAATGCTGACGTGGCGTCGCCTGCGTTGCGTGTGATCGGCACGGCGTGGCCGGCCACAGACCTGCCCGTGGGCCCAAATGTAGTTGAGGGCGGCGGCGGGGTCAATCTTGTGATCAAGCACGTCCGCCGCCGCCAGCGGCCGCGACACCCGCAGAGTGGTGATCCCGTCGGCGCGCGAGGCGGAGACGAGCTTCACGTTGTTGAGGGCGAGCGCCGCGGCGGGCGTCTTGGCGAGCACGGCGCCGGTTTTAGGGTTTATGTTGAGGGCGGAATCCGGGCAGGTGCCCGAAGGCGGGTCTGAGAGGTCGCACGGGGTGTAGCTAGACAGAAAGAAGTCTGAAACCTGATTGGGGGCGAGAGCCGCGCGGAGGGGAGG
>NW_014011387.1:4839-10309 GCF_000611645.1 Monoraphidium neglectum
GGGGGGGGGGGGGGGGGGGGCGGTCTGGAGGGGTTGCGTCGGCGCCGGTGCCGCGGGGTGGAAGCTGCCGCGGCCGGGCGAGGAGCTGCCCCTGGGCTGGGGCCGGAAGGGCGCTGCCGCGGGGCGGGGGGCGGCGCGCACCCAGGGGGCGCTGTTGATGTCTGAGAAGCCGCCTGCGATGACGTCAGCGCTGCCCTGTGGGGGGGCAGCAGGGTGTAGGGGGAGGCGAGGGTGGCTCCTCAACGGCAAGAACGTGGCACGGCTGCATCTCGACCCGCAGGGGGGTGCAACAATCTGCTCGAAAGCGCGGGCGATTGCCGGCTGGCCTGCCGCGTAGCCGATGGGACGCTGCTGCCGACCAAGGGTTGCCGCCTTCGTGCACCGCCCCCCCTTGTGGCCGCACCATGAGCCTGTTTGTCGCCCGCGGGTCCGCCGGCCCCCACGACATCCACGCGTGCTGGTTGAGGGCGCCGATCAAGGCCAGCTCGAGCCGCCCCGCTGACGCGTTGACGGCATATCGCAGCTGCATGTTGCTGCCAAGCGGAACGCAGCACGGCAGCTCCTTTTCGACTGCGGACGCGCCGGTTTGCGCGGCCGGCATGTGGCTCGCCAGCGTCGCGCCTGCCGCGGCGGCGGCGCCGCCCACGACCGCCAGCGCGAGCGCCGCGATGACTGCGAACCGCATGGGTCTTTGCTTGATCTTTTCCAGGAGTGTGGGACGCTTCTGCTGCTGCTGTTGCTGCTGCTTCACAACCTGGGCGTCGGGAGATCCCTGCATATTATATTTGGCGGTCCATGGCGGAATTGGCACCCAAACCAGGAATCATGATCGTCGACCCTTTTCTGAATATAAGTGCTTTGGGGGGTCACCGGAGCATGATGAAGGTCACTTCCTGTCACTCATCAGACCTGCATCAGACCAAAGCCGTGAACCTTGTGTATGATATGATAAAGGCCGCCTGGCCTGCGGGCCACGGCGCTCCCGAATTGCGATGACAGAGCATGCCACATCCGCCATTTCATCCGCCATAACAACAGTTGCAGCTGCACCACATCAGCACCGTTACATCAGGCTACAGGATGACCAACAGCAACAGGGATCTAGCAATACGTGAAGGGGTCGCTGCAGACCACCTGGAACGCAATCAGCTGGTCAGCGCGCAGCGCCGCCCGGCCAATGGCGGCATTCTTGGCAAGCACCATGATAACCGGCAACTCCTCAAGATCCTGCAAGCCTGGAGCACATCTGCCGCGAACGCCTCTGCCAGCCACGCGCATAAGACAGGCTCATTGAAAGCGCAGCATGCTGTGCCTGCGACGACCTCGCCCTGAACGCGGCATGCCGTTGGGTCCTCGAAGATGCCAGGTGGGCGCTGGTGCCCAGCACGTGACGTCCGGCCAGTTGGCCATGTGCCACGTTGGCCATGGCGCCGGCAATCTTGGGCTGATACGGTGTGACAACTGCGTACGGTGTGACAACTGCGGCCGTCAACGCTTGCGTGTAGCTGCCAGCGGCTCCAACCAAGTCTGCCCTGGCTTGCTGCTCTGCTCCGTCCTCTTCGCCCAGTGAGAGCCCCCAGCTGTTGCCTGGCTCGTGGCTGTCTTCAGCCAAAAGCGCGAGCTTGCGCAGTAAAGACTGCCACTGCAGCAACTCCAGGTGCCACACTTAGTCCTCGTCGCCATCAACCTGCAATTGCCTCAAGCTGCCAGGGTCACGGCCCCGTGCGCATGGAGTGCGTCGAGGCTGCTGGTTTTGTACTTGAACGCAAACCTGTCGTACACGCGCCCGCCAGGCTGGCAGGAATGTAGGCTGCAGGTCGCTGGGGTTCAGATTATTCATTGCGCCAACCATGCCGACTGCCTGCCATTGGCAGGCAGTGTGGCACAAGGCAGACCCGCGGCTGCGCAGTGACCTGATCAAACCCGGGCTGCCCACCACACGGCTGCTGGCTGGCTGACACGACCTGTACAGGGCGCGGACCTGCGGCGACGCCTCCGACATCTGGCGTGCAAGCTCGTCTCTGCGCCGCTTTGCAGCAACTCAAGCGCCCTCTGCACGTCCTCCTCAGCCAAGATGAGGATTAAAATCAGAATTGTTACAAGATCCCGCGGTCGCCCGCTCCTGGAGCCATCCAGGCTCATGGGATATGACTTGGTAGCATCAGCATTGTGTGACAGGGATTCAAGGGGCCACTGTTCGCCGTTCAAAGCAGGCGTACACAAAGGCCCCTAGTGTATGTTGGTCCGCACTGCGCACAAGGGCGCGCATGCGGGCATGTGCAGGCAGGTCCGCAAACAAGGGTGCAAAGCGCGGCGTGGCCCGCAGGTCCGCGTAGGCAGGGCAGTCGAGCAGGGCATGTTCAGCCGTTTCATCAAGGTCGCGGCCGTCGCAGTGGGGGCAAAGGGTGGGGTGTTGTAATGCAGTGTTGGCGACGCCGCAAAGGGGGGAGAGCAGCAGCGCAGGCGCATGAGCGCCCTTGGTGGTTCCGGAATCGGGATGTGTAACGGAAGTAGTAGGGCATGCGAGGCGAGAAGCCAAGGCCTCGAACAGCGCCTCGCGGGCCGCAGGGCTTGTGTGCAAGTGGACATAGCCGGCCTGATGCGCTGCGTGCCTCTGCATGACCTTCTGCAGGGCCACCACAAAGCGCGGGTCCCGTGCATGGCGCCGGTCGCTGCGGCGCCACAGCGCGGCGGCGGGCATGTGCCTATTGCAAACGGGAAGAGGTCTGGCGTCTGGGAACTCGCGCGCTGGCCATGCCCTGTCATAGTCGCTGCACGGACAGCCCTGCCTTGCCGCTGTTGAAATCAAAGCGCCACCGTCTCTGAGCAACGCAGCTGCGTCCAATGTCGCCTGCGCAGCCTCGCGCACGAGCTCGTGTTGCCCCTCGCACCCCGGTGAGGGCGGCAGCATGAGTTCCACATCGTCAAATCCGTCTTCCGCCTGCAGCGCGCCCGCAGGCGCGCCAGCGACTGCGGGGACAGCGGCCGCCGCTGCAGCTTCGGCGGCTGCTGCGCCTCTGCCGCGGCGCCGAACCGCACGATGCCATTGCCGGCGCGGTCGTCGTGCAGTATGGCTGAAGCTGCCGCTGCGGCGCTTGGGTCTGATGCAGCCAACACAGCCTGCACTAGGGTTTCCGGCACGCCGTCCAAGCTGCTGGCTGCCGCAATGGCCGCAGGGTCACCCACAACGCCACTGACAAGGCTGACATGCGCTTGTGTTGTAGCCCAAGGAGGCAGGCGCCACAGACGTCAACATAAGGGCCTGAGGTGGCGAGGAGGGGACATTGGGAGATTTATCTGTGGTGTTGTCGTGGAGCCCTGCCCCACCAGCTCCTCTTCCCTGCACTTTGTCGCCGGCTGCTGCTGAGCGGCCGAACAAATGAAGACACAGCAACGCACCTGTGCATCGTGCGCCCTGTCCAGCACCCTCTGGCTGCTCAGCTCCTGCACTTGAACGGCCACAGCTGGTGAAAATGGACAAGCGAGCTGAAATTGCTCAGGAGAATGCTGCAGGGCAAAGCAGCATGGTGATGGACACTGCACGTGCAGACGACCGGAAACCCTCACACGCAAGAAGGGGCAGGCGTAGCTTAAGCCGCAGCCACAGCCGCTCTTTACGCCAACAGCCGCCTCAACGCGTCCGCGCAAGGCATCGCAGACACCTCACCCCCGCCTCACCCGCAGCCAGCTGCATTGCGCTGTTGATCCCGCGAAGCTGCGTGCCGTCCACCGCACACTCGTGTGCGGCCAGCTCCATTGGAGCACTCTGCTCAAGCACATCTGCGTGCGCATCAAGGTTGCCATGGAGGCAAAATCAGCCGTGCGGCAGATCGAGTCATGGTGTAATGTAGCGCCTGCTAAGCCCCAGCGCACCCCTGCCACGCAGCACCGCCCAAGCCGACAGCTCACCATGCACCCGATAAGCAGTAGCTCCGGCCGTTATACCGCACATCTGTACGACCACTGCGAAGTATCTGTGCTGTTGCAGGTTGCGCTGTGTTGAGAAGCGCCAGCCCTGGCAGCGATGCCAAAGGCATGCTCTTCAAAGCGCCAAAAGGCTGGAGCTGTTCGCAGACTGCGCAGCAGAACCACGGAGCCAAGGCCCACAGCTCGCGCCGCACGCCGTACGTCACGCATGCATCGCACGTCGGCTGCTTATTGAACGGGGCGTCAAGTGCAGGCGCCTGCGTGCCAAACGCTCTGCCAGCTCGCGCGCTGCAATGCTGCAGCACGCTTTCCGCGCTGGGCAAGTCCGGTGCTGCCTGCAATGGTGTTTCATGCGCAGCTGCTGCCAGTCCTGCCGCTGCTGCTGGTGCTGCCCTTGCTGGGGCCGCCATTTGTACCTCTCCGAAGACGCCCAAATTTCCGTCGGCCCGGCCGTCTACGCCGCTGCTGTCCAGAAGCCTCCTGAAGCAAGCAATTACTCAATTGCTGGGAATCCTGCTGAGGCGGCAGCCCTCCATGCGGCAGCCAGCCCTGGCAGCATGTACGACACAGCCGCCTGCTGGACGGCAGCACGCCGAGCACCACAACTTGATGCAGTTTCCGGTTGTCGCAGCGCCCCGCCCCATTGCTTCTGTTGAGGCAGCAACGCGCCTGGGCCGCGTTGTCCGCCGCTCGCTGCGCAGTAAACATGCGTGCGCCACACGGCCGCCAGCCACCACAGCATCTAGCACACAACTGAAGCTGTCTACGACAGTCAATCTGCCGACGGGACGCTTGCTCCAGAACACACACTCGGGACGTCTCCTCTCGTTCGGATCATGCTGGCGGCACCGTAAGAACACGGTGCCCAAATACGGAGCAACCACTTTACAAAGCTTTCTGCATGCATGCAGCCTCAAACATGCGCCGTGCTTGCTTATAGGAACGGGTGACACGGGTGACCCACATGTTTAGTAATCCGGCCCTGCCCCCAGATCGGTGTCCCTCATTGCTGTCGCAATTCGGGAATAATGCATCCGACAAAATATTCTTGCTTAACATCTTCAGTTTGCTTCACTGCCTGTATGATCTCTGATGTCTTGTTTTTTGACATGGACAGTATCGTACAACATTGGTACTGAGGCAGACCTAGGCAATGGAAGTCATAACATCTTAGTGATTTCGTAGGGAACCATGGATACTTTCATGTTCCTGGCCGAGCCCGAAGCGGCGTCGGATCAGCGGGAGCGCTGGCTGGAGGCGGAGTGCGCATCGCTCAAAGACCAGCTGGCGGCGCTGAGCAAGGAGCTCGCCGCAAAGGTGCGCCGTGGGTGGCTGCACGCGCGCCGGACGTCCTCGACAGATCATCTGCCACGGACGATGGCAGCGGCGCAGAGCGCGCGACTCAGCGCGCTGCGGTTGACCAGCCACCAACCGCACGCGCCACCCCTCCACGCCATGCGGAGAACGCATGACCACTGCTCGTTTGCGGCAGCGGCCCCAATCGCGCCCCGCTCCCGGCGCCGCCAGCAGCGAGCCCCCGACC
>NW_014011386.1:0-9911 GCF_000611645.1 Monoraphidium neglectum
CCCTCAATGACTAGGGTTTAGCGCGTGGGGCTAGCTGATGACTGCCAACACATCCCAGTCGAATTACGTGGTGTGTTACTGGCGTGTGTTCACAATCATTCGTAGCCATGATGACGTCATAAGGGTGACTGCAGTTACCGAGGGGGCAGTGCAGGGTGGCTGGTTGCGACAGCCCAGTGCTGCAGCAACCTCTGAGCATGCAACTGCCAAGAGCCCCTCACTTCTTGTATGGTTCTAGGGTTTCGGGTTTAGGGATGACGTCGTGATTTTAGGATTAGGATTAGGATTGTTACACGATCCCGCGGTCGCCCGCTCCTGGAGCCATCCAGGCTCATGGGATGTAGCATTGTAGCATCAGCGTTGTGTGACTGGGACTCAAGTGGGATGACGTCGTGATGAGCATTTCGTAGTTTCAGGTTGGATCAGTACAAGTATCCCGTGACTCCAAGGTGTGCATGGCGTGATCCAGTAGAGTATCAATTAGTCACTACCGACACGTGGTCACGTGTATGTCAACTTGTGACGTTAGCACGCCTCCAAGGGGGGGAACCCACTGATCAGCCCTACCCCATGAGCCTCAGTAAAGTGCGAAAGCAAGAAAGGAAGAAAGTGGAAGAACCAAAAGGGTGGGAAGCTACTCCGGGAAGATGCAGCCAGTAGCCTTGCATCGGGCAGCCGCAGGGCAGCTGCAATTAGCTACAGTACAAGGTGTTGAAAGGACGGGCAAGGACAAGGAAGTGACATCACGTGGTGTGTCACGTGGGTTTAGGGTTTAGTCACCAGTATTCGTGGTGTCATCAAGATGAGTGACAAGACCAGCGAGCAATGAAACATGGTCCGTTACTACAGCCTAATGCTGCGCCCACCACTCAGCAAACAGCTGCCGGAGGTTTATCTAATGTTGTGAAGATGAATGGATCGTGTTACTCGGGTTACTAATAGGTGATGTCACCCCCAGTCACTCACGACAAAAAGAATCCACACAACTGGCTGTTTCCCAGCTAGCGGCCGCCTGGTGCCAGACGTGTGCTACCATTACAGTAGCATGAGCCTGGATGGCTCCAGGAGCGCGCGACCGCGGGACGCTGTAACAATCCAAATCCTAATCCTAATCCTAATCCTAATCCTAATCCTAATCCTAATGCAGTAGGCGCCTTATTTTAAAGTGTGCACAACTGCACCCAGCACAGCAGTGTTAGTTGGCTGGTGTCGTTGGTGGTCACGTGGGTGTCGTCAGCATGCCTTCCAGGGGGTGAATCCACCAACGCACCCCTGCTCAACTAGCCCTACGTAGTCAGCTCCTGCAAGCATGAGGGCATGCATCATCATGGATCAGCAAGAAGGCTGCCCCAGTTGGTCGTGAAGGCAGAAGCACCCTAGTCATATTCCAGCGGATGGGGATGGATGGGACGCGGAGTAGGGGGGCGCGGGTGGCGACAGGCGCAGTGCTGCTGCTATTGAGGAGGAGGTGCAGCTTGTGCTGCCAACCGTGTCCATATGCAGGGTTCGACGCACAAACGTACGTTTCGTAGCAAGGCGCATGTGATGGTGGCAAGCAGCTCAGCAGCGTATTATGGGACCCCGCAGGTATGCGCCAGACGCTGCTTTGTGCGCATGGTGGCGCGCGCCCCGCTCAGGAGCGGCACGGAAGCGCACGCACCCGTCATTTGCATGGTACCCATCAAGGCATCCACCCCACTCAGCAATTACTGCAATGCGTCTCGTGAAATTTCAGAGACGCTATGCACCCTCACATAAATTTTACGAATCTATTGTACCAAGGCCGACGGACACAACGTACGCGCAGGTGCAGAGCGCGCAAGCGAGCCGACACTCGTCGAAGCCGTCGAGCTTGTTCTTGATTATTTATTGCGTGCACTCTGAGGAGCTGATCGCACGCCGTGCAGTGCTGGTTGCTGTGACTCTGCACAGCGGCAGCGTATTTGGGCCATCGTGCTGCGCGCGCGCACGCATGCGACCCCGTTGCTTTGCAGGAGCCGCCGGTCACGCAACATTGAGAGGGCAGGTGTCTAAGGCAGGCCGACGGCTGGTGCCTGGTTGAAGGGGGGCGCAACAGGTGCGGCGGTATAGGTGACGACGAGGGGTGGTGGCGTCGGCCAGGCGGCGCTGCAGCAGCGGGCGCCGCAGCGCATGCGCGGGGGCGTGCCCCTTCACGTGAAACCGCCGCAACAACCTTGCCACGCTTGTCTTGACACCGCGTGCCCTGCGCTGCACGTGTTCTCTTGCGCACGCTTGCCAGCAGCACCGCAATGTCAGCCCTGCGTGGGCTGTTTGCTGGTGTGGGGGGCGCCGCGGCATACAACGCATACAAGGAGAGCGACGGCCTTTCGTCTAGCAGCATCGCCTCAGGGCTGTATGAGGCGTTTCAGAGAAAGGGCGCCGCGGGCATGGCCGAGGTATGCGTCGTGGCGGGCGTGCAGACGGGGCGCAGGCATGCTGGCGGGGCGAGGCAGCGGTGGCGTGCACAACAGATTTGGGGGGCCCGCACGCCCTGTTCGGGCCAGCTCTGATCAGTTGGACTGAACCTAGAGGAATAGCCGTGCTCGGATGTGGTATGCAACTGCTCAAACCTCCTCTCCGGTCGGCCCCTACACCCCCTTTCGCCTCTAGAAAAAGTCCACCACCACCTGTGCCGCAACCCACACCTGCACCCACCCCTGCATCCCTCCGCCTGCAACCAGGCAGCGCGAATGCAGAAACAGGTGGATGAGCTTCAGTCAGCGCTCATAAAGTCGCTGAGGGAGAGGGGTCAGCCGACAGTCATCGTCAAGGACTCCGGCCGCAGTGGCAAGTGAGCACAAACATTACATACACAAGGGCGAAAGAGCGCTCGGGTGAATGAGCAGGGCAGCTCATGCAGCTTGCCAAGGGGGGGGGCCAACAGCTCTGCATCCAGCTCCCCGCGCGACCTTGTGTCGTTTGCACCGCCCTCACCTTCCTCGCCCTGCTCGCTCCCGCGTCAACCTGTCCGCTCCCGCTTCTGCCAGCACTTTGGTTGGTGTGGTGGTGGTGGTTGGCGGCGTGGCGCTGTACCTGCGGTTCATCAAGGGCTGGCGGCTGGCCGACATGATGTACGTCACAAAGGGGGCGCTGGTCAACATGCAGCAGAGCGTCAACACAAGTGGGCAGGGGCGGGAGGAGGTGCTGGGTGAAGCGAGGGACCGCCATACCAACTGGGTGTGCGGTGCTGTTGGGATGCAGCAACGGCCAAAAAAGTTACTGATCACCCAGGTGCAGGAACCCCCCACACACACCCAAATAATTCCCACCGCACTTCATGACTCTTCACAAGTCACACATCCTGCTGCAATCAATGCTCGTCATTCAAAGGCTTGGCGACAGTGCGTGGCCAGGTGGAGGCAGCCACCAACGACATGCTGGCGCGGCTGGGCGTGGTAAGCGCCAAGGCTGATGACATGCTGGGGCGCCAGGAGGCCATGGACGCGCGGCTGACAGACGTGGGCGACCGCGTTGAGGGCGTGCAGGGCGGCGTCGCGCTGTTGCAAGACCAGGTGGGGGGCCGTCTCCAGTCTGTGCACGCTGGGGACATGATACACTTCCAAAGGCCTGTGGAAGCAGTTTTTCTTGGGGGCCTGCAATACCCCTGTGTGCGCTTGTTTACCGCAATTGCAGAAGCTGCTGCGGGATGCACAGCGCGCGCAGCGTTCGCGCATATACACACACGCACACACCGCACGCACACACACATACGCACACACCGCACACACACATACGCCCACACACGCACACATGCACGCGCACGCACGCGTGCGCACACACACACACACACACACACACACACACACTTTGTCTTACACGCATCTGTGTCGAGTTAGGCTCCAATACAGCGTGAACTTAGACACACTGCTTCCTTCCGCTCTCATCCTGTGCTCGTGTGCTGCGTTGCAGGTTGCCTACAGCAACCATGCAGTGACCATGTTGTGCGGTGCCATGAGCGAGGTTGCCAAGCGTGTGGGGCTCAACGGCCGCTACGTGCAGTCGCTGGACACCCTGGTGCATGGCGCACCGCCAACGCTCGGCTCCGGCCGCCCGCAGCAGCAGGCTCGTGTAGGCGGCGTTGGCGTCCGGACACTCCTCCAGGCACCGGTGGGTGGTGTTGTGCGGGCATTTGGGCGTTGCTGCGGTTCAGAGGCGTGCACACATGAGTTATCCCAGCAGGTGGGGCAATGCTCTTGGCTAAATGAGCCGTGCACGCCCCCACTCACACCGGTTGCTTGCACCTGCACATGCAACTGGTGCTTGTCCTGCTCCGACCCCCTTTGGCAGGCCGGGGACGGTGACGTGTTTGTCAATCCGGCAGCCGAGTCCCCCTTTGTTGGTGGCGAATGGGGGCCGGCGGCTAGCATGAGTGGCGCGCCGCGGCCAAACCCAGCCGTGTTTGCGCTCAACGGCAGCGACGGAGCCGTCTCAGCAGCCCGGGCAGCAAGCACGCCGGCTGGAAGCAGCAGCAGCTTTGGCGGCAGCCGAGTGCCTGGTGGTGGCGGGGCTTTGGCGGCAGGGTGCCCGGTGTGGGGTGCTTGAGGTTGCAGGCAATGTTATTGATGATTTATCCTGCATGCAGGAGTGCAATTGTTGCAACACTAACCAGCACGATGCATAAGCGTTCCCAACTTGTGGTGCAGTAGTACTGCAACAATGTTTGTACACTTTTCGATTAAGCGCGTTGGCACAGGGTGTGAGCAGTGAGCCAACATCGTCCTGTGCGTCTGAAACCCTGCACGCCCTGCCTTTTGCAGCGGGATTTTCCGTGGGGCGCTTGCGGTCGACCCAGCCAGGGACTCCGGGTGCCGCTGTCAACACCATTGTAAGCATGAACATGACACCTCCTAGGATACAGCGTGCGTGCACCCAGGCAGGCCTCAGGTGGCGTGCCTGCATTCAGCGAACCTCTCGGTAAGATACATCTTGAGGTGCACGCCTCCGCGTCTCAATTGAAGGGTATCACAGCGGCAAAGTGGGCCGATTCAATGCAACTGACTCTGCGTTCCCCGCGGCACGCTGTATGTGGCCCCCTCGCCCCACCGCACTTCCATGCGTGCACTCTCTTCCCACGGTCACCCCTCAATCAAGCACGGTGTGACGGTCCCCGGCCTGCATGGTTCCACCAGAACAACGTTAAAGGTCAAGCCTAGCGTGGCAGCTGCAATTGGAAGCACTTCTGTGGCTGCCTTGCGGCAGCTTGCAGCTGGGGTCGGAACGGAATTCATGGATCCTGCAGGCAACGATAGGATAGCAAGGGGTATATAAAGCACAGGGGCACGGCCACTGCTACCTTGGTGCAAGCTGAGCGAAGCCCGCTGTCCCTCTCGTCTGCGGTGTCTTTTGTCGAAACGACCCATCAACGCTGACAGCGCCGCAGCTGCCGCAGTGCGGTGCCCCGGTCGCGACCACCAGCTGCTGGTTCTGGGCAGCGCCACAGCCGTTAACAAACCGCAATCAAAGCCACAACTGTTCCATTCACCGCCCACAGCCGCGATTTTGCCACCGCAGTGGCAGTCGGGTGCAGCGAGGCACCGTAGAGTCAACAACCCCAGCGCGTACAATGGGCCGGTGATCGGAGCATAGTTCACCACCAATATACACGCTGACAGCTGTCACTGGCGGTCGGGCCACGATGGGAGCCTAATAACCTGGGCTCGGCTGATCGATCGATGGAGTCAGGGGCCCAGCCTCCGAAGAGCAAAGGCAGCCCCTTCAATGTGGAGAGGTTCAGGGCTACGCCTGCAATCCCTCCTGGCAGCCCAAATCAAGGCTATCACCGGTGCGTATAGCAAGAGGGCACAGGCAACGCGGCGGGCGGGCGGACGCTGTTGCTGCAACCTGCCATTGTTGCCGCCGCATGCTGCCGCTGGCTGGTCTCGACGTCAACGAGGAGCGACGTGCTGGATGACTCTGTCGATAGGACAGTGATGGCAGGCATGACTCACTCACTCCGCGCCCACGCCGACCCCAGAGCGACGCCCACCTGCGGCAGCACAGCAAGTGGGAGCAGCGGCACCGCCAGCGCCAATCACGTGGGGTACTCACAGTCACCTGAAGTCACCCTGAAATCCTTCACCAGCAGTGGAGGCGGCGGCGGCAGCAGCAGCAAACGCAAGGCGGGGCAGCAGCGTGCGGCAGGCGGTGCGAGCGCCGCGGCATGAGTGGGAGGCGTGCGCGGCGGCGTGGACCCCAAAAGGGTTTACCCCGCCTGTGGTGCTTGCCTTATGCTGACCTCAGCAGCAACGGCAGGCCTGAGGGAGCCTGTTTTCCACGCGTTTCCGTGCGCAGGTTCCTTCTTACAACCCGCCTCAATCTCAACAGCTGGATCGCTGCGGTGCCAACCCCGACCCCTCTCCTAATGCAACGTCTTTCCACCACTACCTTGCCCAGGCGCGCTCCCGATGCTCTCTGCTGCAGACGGCGGCGACCTCAGCGGATGCGGTGTCAGCACACAGCAGCAGGCCCAGCAGCCATCCATAGCGTCACTGGACAAGCAGCGGCGGTTGCAGGCGGTGCTGGAGGAGCAGGCGCGGCAGTGGTACGAAGAGCAGCGCGCGAGGCTGGAGGGCATGGGCGGGGCCTGCTCCAAGGCCACACCTTTGGAGCCCATCAGCGGCCGCAGCAGTGGCGCCGGGGTGCTTCCCCTGTCGCCCTCCACGACGTGAGCATGAGTGGCGGGGATGAGGCGTGAGTGCTGCTGAGCTACAGATTGTTGCAGGCGGCAGGTTGCTTCTTGGCTCCAGAAAACCACGTGTGCGTGCTACTTCTCCTTTGGACGTTTGTCTTTTGCTGCTGCCATGCCACAGACTACCGCTGCAGCTGCTCCTGCTGCCAGGGCAGCTACCACTGCTGCTGGTGCTGGTTCTGTGCCGCTGCTGCTGCGTTGCAGGCGCCACTGCAGCTGCGCCTGCTGCACCGCGGCTTGTGCCGCTGCTGCCGCTACCACTGCCGCAGCTGCTGCCGCTGCTGTCGCCACTGAAGCACAACTGCAGCTGCTGAACGTCCATGTGTGTTGCACCGCAGGCCTCACACACCCAGCAGCAGCGCACTTTCCAAGTCAAAGCATGGACTGGGTGTACTTTTCTCCCTGCCAGGTGCGATGTTGTGCGATTGAACTTTCAAAATCACCGCCTCAGCCGGATGCGCCTGGGCAGCATGCCAGCCAGGGGTCTCCCGGGTGACATGGCGGGTGACTGTCATTGGTGGCGAAAACACCAGCCCTGGGTTACAAAGCACAGCTTGACCGCCTCCCGAACCAGGAGGCTGCTGCAGGTTGCTTGTTCTACAGGCTGCTCGTTGTGTCGTCGTTGGGTGGGGTCATGAAGCCCTCCGACATGCCGCCCCCCTTCTCTGCGCCAATCCTGCACGGGCACAGCTCTGGAGGATGAAATGCGCATGCGGCTGGCAATGGTTGCGGCACGCAGTGATGAGGATGAGGCTGTGGTGCTATTGAGGTGAGGGTTGCTGCTTAAGCAGCCAGAACATCCTCTCTTGTGAGGTGTTCAGCCAGAGCCTGCTGCGACCACCTTCGATGGCCGTTTTGAACCCTCTTCCGTGAGGCCCCCACACAGCCCTCTCCCTTCCCCTTCGCACCACCACGCTGACCGCTGCCTGCCTCGTTGTGGTGCGCCTGACAGGCAGCTTCGACGCGAGGAGGACGCAGCGCGCGAGCGCGGCAGCCGTGAAACTGCACCCGGCCGTGCAAGTGTGGTGCAGTTCCAGCACGCGTGGAAGAGGCTGGGCCTGCGCATCGGGGACGAGCAGTGCTGCGCCTTGTTTTTGCGTCACGGGTGAGCTTGGCATGTGGGGGATGTCAAGTAGAAAGCTGGCAGGGTCTGGTTGTTTTGTCATGGGTGAAACTGTGCCAATCAGCGAGGCTGCTTTGACACGGCGTGTGTGGACAGTGCCAGCGCCAGGCACTTGCTGGCTGATCATGATGCTAATCTGCCCGCAATTGACCTCACCAATTCATCGCCCCAGCAGGTGTGACTCGCGCGGCCTCATCGACTATGCAGCCTTCACGGCGCAGCTGCTCGGAGATGGCGGCGACGGGGATGACGCTGTGGAGGCAGAGCAACGGGTGAGCATATGGCTTGGGGGCTGCCGGCGCCTACTATGGTGACGATTGTCTTGTTGGTGCGTGGTGCATGGGCAGGCGCAGTGTCATGACTTGCGAGAATGTCTGGAACTCATACTGCTATCTGCCATCCGCCTTCAACCATGACCAGGGTCCCTACCAGTCCAATCACAACTACACATTTCGCGGCCGCATCACCTACCGCCCATGCCGCACCCCTGTCTGGGCCCCCTCCAACTGGGACGGCTCCCTTGCAGAGCGATCGGCGCGGTTGCCTCAGGCAGGCAAAGGGTGTTGCTCAGGGGCTCAAGGCCTCAGGGGTTGAAAGTGTGAGCGGCAGGCGCCAGGGCGGTTATTGCGCTTGAGCAAAATCCGCAGGACAGTGCCATCACACGTGCTCATGGCCTCAAAACACATGTGTCTGACCCACTTCCCCCTCCTACGTCAGGCGGGGCTGCAGCTGGAGTGGGTATATGGCTATAACGGCCGCGAGCGCACGGCGCAGAACGCATACTATACTGCGCAGGGCAGAGTGGTGTACCCCGTGGCATGCGTGGGCGTGGTGTACGATCCCCGCAATCACACCCAGACCTTCTTCAGGGTAAGGTGGAGGCGGGCGTGTGAAGGGCCAAGATCAGCACGATGCACTGATTGCATCGCTTAAGACCATGTGGGTGGCGTCCGTCTGATCATGAGTGAGCACAGATCCAAGGTGCTTGCAGGCCTGCTTGACTGTGTGCACTGATCTTTTCTCCATCCACCGGCCATGCTTGCCTCCGCTACAGGGCCACGATGACACGATCCGCTGCCTCGCGCTGCACCCAGCCAAGACGCTGGCTGCCACCGGGCAGGTGCAACCTTATGGCCCTATCCCCGTGCCGGCAGGATCCTGCATGTATACGCGGGTGTATGTGCGGATGTGTATGTGCTTGTAAGTAAGAGATGCGCCGTGTATACGCGCGCATCCCTTACGACCGGCGTACACCTGACATGTGCTTTGGTGGGTGTGACACTCGCCGCGACCCTCTCTCTGGCTGTTGACCTCCAGGGCTCGTCATCAGAGGGCAATGGGCGGCCGTGCGTGTGCATCTGGGACACGACGGCCAGCCCGCCATCGCAGGTGGTGCGCCTAGACCTACCCACCAGTGCAGGGCCGGCTGCCACCAGGTAAAGCATGCATGCACGCAGCCTGGTCGGAGCACGCACAGATGAGCGGCCCCTGTCCGATCACATCACATATCTGCCACCCACACAATCAGGCATGTGTTACTCGTTCTGGTGACGCTGCATCCTACCAATGTTCCACGCCCCGCCGTTGCCCACCCCCGCTCATCGACCACGTTCTCAACCTTTAGCTGCCTGGGCACGGTGGCTGTCGCGTTCTCCCCGGGAGGCACCTACCTCGTGGCTGTGCTGGGTGATGACAAGCACACAGTGAGGCAGGGTGGTGGTTGTGGATTGGTGGTCCAGTTGCAAGGCCGGCGGCCCGGCCAAGCTTACTGCACATCCCGCTTGCCCTGCATGCCATGCATTAGCTCCTCGTGTTTTGCAGTGTTCACCTTCTCTTGCCCCCTCCGGCTGTCTTGCAGGTGTGCGTGTATCGTTGGCGCAGCCGCTCAATGGTGGCACAGGGGGTTGGGCACAACGGCCTGCCGCTGCAGGTGCGGGCGATTAGGCATTTTTGAGGGGGCGTCCCGCCTCACAAACCTTGGCCGCCTGACCGCCTGTTCAACGCACTGCTGCAATGGCGTGCCGGTACCACGCGGCTTCTCCGTCTTGATGCTTACTGTTTCCTCTTAACACTCATCCC
>NW_014011385.1:0-1995 GCF_000611645.1 Monoraphidium neglectum
GGGGACGGGGGGGCTCGGCAGAGCGGGGTTGCGACCCTGATTGGGGCCACTGTTGCTGGGGGTGCGGTGGCGCGCGTTTGAGGAAAAGCATGGCGTGTACTGCAGGGTGTCGTGGCCAGCAGGGGGGGTGTCGGTGGGGAGCAGTGCAGGCCGGCGTCCATGACACCACGCGCGGCCAAGCAACAGGCCGGTTGTTGACGGCCCCATCAAGAGGCCGTGAGGATCGGGCAGCACGTGCTGTTTGTTGCCAACGTCATGCGAGTTGATGCTGAGAATGCACTCTCTCTGGCTATTCGAGTGATGTCATCGCTCACGTGAACAATCTCCCTGTCTGCTGGCAGCCCCATCTCCGCTGAATGATACAGGTCCCACACGCGCAGCCGGTTGTCCTGCGTGGCGCAACAGATCATCCAGAACAGACAAGATCAGATCAGGTCAACTCAGATCGGGATCGTGTGTGAGTCAAAGAGAGTTGGGAGGAGGGCAGGCTGGGGCAGCGAGGCCAAGTGGCAGGCTCTTGGGAGGGGGTAGCAGCCTGCAAGACAGCCGCGGCCCCAGTGCATGCGTGCAAGTGTGTCAGCCCCCGCAGCCGGGGGCGCCGACCTGGCACGTAGTCATGATCTTGCGGCCCGTCACCGGCGAGTACCAGGCGCTGTTGATGACGCTCTTGTGCTGCAGCAGCGCCAGCTGGCACGGGTGCGCCGCCGCCGCACCACCCCTCGCACCCCTGCCGCCCGCCGCGCCCTTGCCTCGCCCGCGGCCCCTGCCGCCGGCTGCGCCATCCTTGGCGGCGCCGCCGCCGCTGCCAGTGCCATCAAGGTCTGCGCCGCCGCCGTCCTCACCGCCGCCGCCGCCGCCGCTGCTGGTTGAAGAGCCGCCCCCAAGGAAATTTGAGAGCTTTCTCAGATCGAGGATGCGCACGGTGTGGTCGTTGCCTGGCAGGGGCGCCGCGCAGGGGGAGTTGCTGTTGCTGTGTTTACTGACTTATCGTCTTGATGCAATACGCACCGGCATGCTGCTGTCAGCGTTCTCGAGCGCCGTATAAGCATGAGGCAGCAGGCAAGCCGAAGCCCCGAACCCAATCCCGTTTGTTGGCACCATGGTTGATGGACGGCCCCACTAACCAGCCAGTTGGGCAGCTCGCGCCCGCACCCACGCCCCTGCACGCATCTCGCGCCCATGCGCGCGCACCCGCGGTCATCGCCTTTGGCGCGCCCAGCGGCTGCGCCGCGACGCTGCATATCCGCGTCTTCGCCTTATGCAGCAGCGCCACCGCCACGGCCGCGCCCCGGCCGCCCCCGCCGCTTGCACCGCTGCCACTTGCACCGCCGCTGCTGCCGATGCTGCCGGCGCGCGGGTCTAGCACATGCAGGCGGCCCTCGCTGTCCCCGGCCAGCAGGGCCTGCGCATCGTGACCCAGGGCCCCCCCCACGGCATCCAGCCCATACATCATCTCCCAACGCACGGCCTTGTTCCAGCCGTTGGGGTTCAGGTTCACCAGCACCTGGCGGGGTTTTGGGTGCGGGTTGGGCGGCGTGCGGGAACTCGCGTGGGGTATGTGATTGGCGGCGACCAGGTGTGGCTGCGCTTTGACGGCTTCCCATACAGAGGCGCCTCGCCGCAGTTTTCAGGATGAATAAGGAGGTGGCGCCGGCCTGAGGCCCCCTAGATCGGCCAAGATCCAAACACTTTATTGAATATCATCGATGTGTGAGTCACCCTCGATCCGTGGTCACCTGGTGCTGGGCCTGCATGCAGGGGGCAGGGAGAAGCGAGGGGCGGGGGCACGTGGGCGTCGGTGTACGTCCAGGGATGTGGTGGCAGCTAATGAGCATGGCGGCAGCGCGCACGGCTCATCATAAGTGGGTGGCTTGTGAGGCCCGAGCCACCCGCTCTTGGGGCCTCAAACGGGTGCAAGCACCAAAGCACATTCACGCATTTTTGCACGCATGTTGCACCCCAGGCCCCCTGTGCGGCACACAGGGTGGCCACACC
>NW_014011385.1:2480-4460 GCF_000611645.1 Monoraphidium neglectum
AGTATGAGGAGGCCCACGGCAGGAAGCGGATGGCGTTGAGGGGGCCGTTCCTGAAGATGTCGGTGTGCAGGGTGCGCTCGTGGACCTGGGAGGGTGGGAGTGTTTTGGGGGGGGGGGTTGTGCGTGCGTGCGTGTGTGTGTGTGTGTGTATGTGTGTGCAGGTGTGTAAACCCGTCTAACTTGTGTTCACGCTTCCTTGTTCGCGTGATTGTTTGTGTGTGTGCGTGTGTGTGTGTGCGTGTGTGTGTGTGTGTGTGTGTGTGCGCGCGCGCGCGCGGGCGTGCCGGTGTGTTTGCAAGCGCGTGTGCGTGTTTGCATGGGCAAGAGCCAGCCGTTGCTCGGATGCAGGCATGTATCTTTCAAAGGCAACTGAGCCAGGGAGGTCGCGGCGCTGCGACTCCAGGCGAGTGACCCCCTTGCCCTGCCTGCCAAGCTGCTCGCGCCGCTAGCCGGCCCCCGGCCAAACAACGCCCCTTTATCCACATATATTCCCGCCGGTTTGCGCGCCACACGACGCCGCAAAGTTCGAGACCGCACCTCTCTGCGCATGCACGCCCGGCAGCCGGGCTCGGGTGACACCACAAAACACCGCTCCCCTCACACACTCGGCCCCGCAAAAAACACACCAGGCGGGACGTCCTCCACCTCCCGTGCGCCAAACCCTCTGAGAAGAACTCGGCGTTGCCCAGCCCGCAACAGCAAGGCCCCCACCAACACAGCATCCCGCCGAACGCCCTCATCCCCGGGCCCTCAGTCGATTTCCAGCCCTCAGCCCCTCACTCCTGCCACCAGCCGCCAGGCGACAGCCGCCACTCAATCAATCGCCCCGCACCTCCTCAAAGTTCCAGATCCCCACCCCGCCCTTCTTGTCCCCCGCCACCACCAGCCTGTCGCTGTCTGGCGGGAAGGCCAGCGTCGTCACGCGCCGTGAGTGCAGCTTCAGGATCGCGCACTCGACCTGAAGGGGTGGGGGCGGCGGGCAGCACAGGGCCAGGCGGGGCGGGGCGAGGCGCAGCATTGCGGATGCCGCAGCCGGAGAGAGCAGCGGAGGAGCGTGGCAAGGTGCTGGGGCTGCAGATTTGAGATCGAAAGCGGCGCGCGTGCCTGTTCAAGCAGCATCCAGGAATTGCAGCATCGCCCGAAAAGTGTCGTAGGGCTGGGTACACGCGAGAGCAAGTATGTCCGCGCGCCATGCGCGCGTGTGGGTTCCGGGGGGCGCGGGGCAGCAGCACTGCAAAGGGCATCACCTGCCAGCGGCCGAACGAGCACGGCAGCTCGCGGCCGCTGAGGCGGCGGCCGGTCTGCACAGCGTCAGCAGGGAGGGGCGTGCGCAAGGTGTCATCGAGCCGGCGCTTGCAGGGTTCAGCGCATTGCCTCAAAACCCTTGGATGAATCGCCTGTCACGGAGCGACCGTGCAGCATGTGAACCCCTCATGACCAAGGGTCTTGTCCCAAGCGGTGGTGCAGCCCCGCCGTGGCTGCCCACTCAAGAGAAGTGGCAGCCAAGAAAGGGACGCTCCGCTCTACTCTGCTTCGAGGCGTGCGCCCCCACCGTTTCGCAGTCCAAGAGCAGGGCCGGGGCGGAGGGCGCGCCGCCGGTGGGCTTCTCCGCGCGGGTGTCAAAGCCCTGCAGGAGCACGGGGTACCGCGCGGCGGCAAGTGGCAGGGTGTGAAGGGGCCAGCGCCCTGCGCTGGCTGGGGCCGGCCGACTCGGTGTATGACGTACAGCGAGGGCGGGGGTGCTGCAAGCCGCGGCGCGGCTGGTGCGCAAGGGGTTGAGGCGTTTGGGTACCGGCAGGGTGGGTTGACTCACGGGGTCGACTCTGTGGGGGCACGTGGCTGTGGTGTGGCCGGGGGTCTTGCAGAGGAAGCAGGGCCGGTTGATGCAGTCCACGTAGACAGCACCCTGGAGGGCGAAGGGACGGGCGCGTTGGCGGGCGGGCGCAGCGAGCGTTTTTGGGAGGGGGGGGGGGAGGGTTT
>NW_014011385.1:4974-9577 GCF_000611645.1 Monoraphidium neglectum
CCCCGCCGCGAGCGGCGCCGCTGCCCGACCGGCCGAGGGGGCGCGCCCCCCCTCATTTCATTCGCTGCAGGCACGAGGTCGGGAACCCACGCTTCAAACACGTGTCATTACTCAACAGGCTGTGCGTGCTCGTTACTGCCCCCCCAACAGGATGAACCAACCCCCTCCCTCACCTGGAACCCCGCTTGGTGGCCCTTCACCCCGCACACGTGGCACACGTCGCCGCCTTTCTTTTTCAACGAAACAGATATGGGCTTCGCGCGCTTGGCGCCGCCCGTGCCGCTGCCGCCACCGCGGCGCTGCGCGGCGCTGGGGTCCCGTCGCTCTTCGTCCTCGTCCCCATCGTCCGACCCCTCCTGCTCCTCGTCCTCCTGACCTGGGTCGTCATCCGACCCGTCCACCGGGTCTTCGCTTTCGGAGCTGCTGGAGCTGACGTCGTCGCTCTCCTCCTCTTGGGCCACCACCAGGCGGGCGCGGCGGGGCGGCGGCATCGCCGCAACGCTTGAGCGGGCCGTGTGGTGCGGAGTGCAGAGCGCGCACAGCACCGCCGACACACGAGCTATGCAAGCGAGTGTGCGGCCCTTCAATCACGACAAGCACAATGCTCTTGATGATGAATTATGTCGCAAACAAGAAGGCCCGGGTTGATGGCACGGTAGGAATTCTGACAGTGATCTGCGGACCATGCATCGTTGACTTATAATAATTGAAGATGACTGGGCACATGGTTGAGTGTTTCCACAAGTGATGCGCCCAGGTGACACCACAGCACCGCAGCGCAAGCGCCCAAGTGACGCCGCCAATGCCTCCGACGGGCAGCGCCCGCTCACACAAGGTTGCTGCATACTGGTACAGTACAAGATGAAAAGATGATGCTGTCGGTACATACAGTGTGACTCCTTCAAATGAGATGGGTAACAGACATTTGCAGGCACATGGCGCATTGGGAAGCCCCTGAGGCCAAACCGCCCCGGGCAATACACTTGAACGACTGCCGCAGCCGCCCGCCAGGCTAGGCGACTGCCACGAACACGGCAGTGTATCACCTACACCATCCCACCCTCTCTGGTGTTCCGGACGGAATCCCCGGGGATCCCTGGGGGAAGGCCAAAACGCGTTTCTGAACCCAAGGCTGCCGATGAGCATGGGACCTACAGCAAGTCAGCAGGCATGAGCAATGGTCGCAGGAGCAGCAGCAGCTTTGAGCAAACGGCGGCATGTATGTAGTGGTTGCACCGCGCCGACATGCAGTTCATATCCAGTGCTTTGAGTGCTTTGCGCATATCCAGTTCCTTCGGTGTTCATATATGTGTGGTTGACCAAGCCGTCAGCCTATCACAGGCGTGCCTGTTCCAGAAGGTGAATAACATTCCATTTTTGCGGCTGTACAAGACCAAATGTGATTTGGACTCTCATGCAGCAGGCGCCATGAGGTGTTTCGGCAAGTGTCACCAACAGATCTGGGGTTCCAACATGCTTCCAAGACAATGGTTGTATATACATACACGCCCACACTATAACTCTCATATGGTTCAACGGTTCAAGACGCACAGTTGCCAATGGCTCAGAGTGCATCCCGTGAAAGCACAGTTACGCACTCCTTCGCGAGGAGGTCACGGCCATCGAATGTCAAATGTGCGCACAAATAGATCCAGAATTACTTGATACAGCCCATGCGTCCTGCCACCGGAGCTTCAAGCATCGCTGGGCCGCCCCATCTCACTCGCCGAGGTGCCACCCGTCTGCCGCATGAACGCCCGCATCAGCGCCCCCGCCCATGGCTCCTCGTCGCATGATACTGCAGGTGTGCGGCCAATACGGCGTGCAGCAGCCACCGTGGCCGTGGTGGTGCTGGCGTTCCTGCACGGGGGCCGCCCCGTGTCGGCGGCAGGAGCTGAGGAGTGGCGCGGGCGCGTGCTGTACCAGTTGCTGGTGGATCGGTGAGCAGGGGCTGCGGTGGGCCGAGATCACTTATGTCGGCCCGTGCAGGCGGAAAAAAGCGCCGCTCATATCCTTGCAGCTGGAAGTCAACGGCAACGTTGACATCACTGCATCGCGTCTGCGCTGTGCGTGCTTGTAGGTTCAATTCAAGGAGCGCGGCCCCGTGCTTGGACCTGAAAGGGTGGTGCGGGGGTGAGCGCACCAAAGCAGAACCCTACACAGCGCTGGTGGACGGAGCATGCATCAGTAGGAGCGGCCCGACCAGCGGTGCATGCCCCTGATGCGCGTCCAACAACCGTATACTGTATATTGGTGTTGGTTTGTGCGGCTTGCTTGCGCTGGGACCCACAGCAGCGACGACTGGCACTCCCTTGACCCCTCGCCACACACGTCAACAACATGCCACAACGCATGCCGTCACCCGCCGCCAGGCACACTGAACGGAGTGGCTGAACGCCTGGATTACGTCGCGAGTCTTGGCGCCGACGCTATCTGGATCAGCCCGGTGGTGCGGCAGTGCCCCAGGCGGCGACTCGGGGTGGCACCCTACCACGGATACTGGGCCCAGGGTGGGCTGCTCCCTGGGCGGGTGGTGGATGATTGGGGAGTTGCACGAGGGGCGATGGGCTGCGCAGGACAGCATCCCGTGGCACATTGCTGCCCGAGCGGCGCCGCAAGCCTCATATGCATCAAGGCCCAAACCAAATCCAACACATGTGCACAGCTCAGAGCAACTTTGCTGGCATTACGTATTACCCAGGCTCTCCTGAAGCCTTCACCCGCCGACACGCCGTAGTCACGTGTTGTGTGCGCGTGCACTCGCGCACACACGGCCGCGCACACACGCGCGCACACGTGTGTGCGTGCGCGCACACACGCGCACACACACACACATACACACACACACACACACACACACACACACACACGAATCTGCAGATCTATACGCCATCGAGCCTCACATCGGCACACCAGACGACCTCCGAGCGCTGGTGGAGAAGGGCCACAATGCTGGTGAGCTCGCTTTTTTCCCAACTCCTTTCACGCTCGAAAGCGCACGCGCCGCCCTCAACACCGCCATCACTGCCGCTGCCCTTGCCCCACGCAGGCCTCTTAGTGATGCTGGACGTGGTGGCCAACCATGTGGGCGCCTGCGACACATCCACCATCCACCCCTTTGACAGCCCATACCACTACCACGACTGCTCAGGTGCCGTGGAGTGCACGAACGCGCGTGCTTGTCTGGCTCCTCGGGTGCCAAGTAACCCCTCACCCCCAGCCCCACCAAGGGGCCTCCTACTTTTCTGTGGCCTTCACCCTGCCATGGGCTTCCCGCATTATGCAGCAGGCGTTTGCCACCAAAACATCCGTGATTGTTGACGATTGCATCCCCTGTGTCCCTGCCAATTTCGTCGCGCCCCCCCCCCCCGCGCTTGCACCTCGCACACACATGCAAAACCAACAAAAAACACATCAAGGCTGCGACGGCAGCTGCAGCATCCCCCGTGCCGCCTTTGATGCGGCGGATGAGGGCCCCCTGGAGCACTGCCGCCTGGCGGGGCTGCCAGACCTTAACCAGTCCCACCCCTTCGTGCGCCACGAGGTAGGACGGCCGCGCGCGCGACCCTGACACTGGTGGGACTCTGGTGCCATGGCGATTGGTGCGTGATGGTCATGCGTGGGGGCCCTTTAAACCTGCTGCCTGAATGGCTTGTTGCAGCATTGTCTGAGGGTATGCCGGATTGGGGTTTTTGAGACAGGCGGGCTTAGCCCTGATTTTGATATGCACTTCTTTGGCACCCTCAATCTCGAGGACAAAAATCATCCTTGCCATGTAATAACCACTCCTGCCCGCCTGATTGCCTCGTCATGCCTCGGCCCTCCCTACTCCCCACCAGCTGCTGAGGTGGGTGGGCTTCATGGTGACGACCTTCTCGCTTGACGGCCTCAGGGTGGACACGGCGCCTGAGGTGGCGCGGCCCTTCTGGCGGGAGTTCAGCGGTGCCGCCGGCGTGTTCACGCTGGGCGAGGTTGCATTCACTGGTGGGGTGGGGTTGCTAGAGGCAAGGGGGTGGATACCATAGCCGTGCGATCGATGGCACCAAGGGAAGCAAGTCGGTCAGAAGGGTAAGGGTTGCAATTGCTGTACTCTCTGCGCATTTTTTCAAATTGAGCATACATAATCCACTCCTGTGTGCGCCTGCAACCCATCCCTGAAAATCGTGAAACCTCCCTCCCTGCCACGTCGCAATGCCGCTCAGCAGCGCAACTCGATCGCAACCCTGAGCTTATCAGGTGTGAAGAGCCCGATCCCCCAACGCAAAGCCAACCCATCGCCTCGTCCATCGGCTGCCCCTTTTCCCCAACACAGGGCTGGAGCGGCTGGGCTTTGTCGCGTCCTACGCCGGCCCTGGGGCGCTGGGCTCTGTGCTGTCCTACCCGATGTACGGCGCCCTGAGGGGTGTCTTTGGGGAGGGCCAAGACATGGACCTGTGAGTGCTCACGATCAAGCATCGATGACATCATGATGTGCAATTGTGTGTGAGATATATCGTGTGTGTGTGTGTGTGTGTGTGTGCGCGCGCGTGCGAGTGCGTTTGTATGTGTGTGTGTGTGTGTGTGTGTGTGTGTGTGTGTGTGTGTGTGTGTGTGTGTGTGTGTG
>NW_014011385.1:10069-11396 GCF_000611645.1 Monoraphidium neglectum
TGTGTGTGTGTGTGTGTGTGTGTGTGTGTGTGTGTGTGTGTGTGTGTGTGTGCGCGCGCGCGCGCGAGTGCGTTTGTGTGTGTGTGTGTGTGTGTGTAAAAGCGCACGTGCTCGTATGCGCGTGGGCACGTGCGTGCGTGTCTGCGTTTGCGCGTGCGCGTGTGCGCATGTGCGCGCATCTGTGTGTGTGATTGTTTCGGGCTGACAGTTGAAGCTGCCGGGGTCCGGCATCATACCCGAGCCACAAGGGTGGCGCACCCGTGCTTTGCGCTGTGCTGCCTAGTGCATGATCTGAGTGAGCGCGTCCTGTGGCGGTGCCCACCACCTTGCCGCCGCATGGATCCCCACCTCGGCCACCCAGGCTGCTGCAAATGCGCCGGGCCTACCAGGCTGCCTTTGCGCCTGCCCAGATGGGACTGTTGGGGGTCTTCATTGAGAACCACGTGGGTGTGCCCCGCCAGCAGGGTTCAGGGCTGGCATCCCCCTCCCAGAGGCCGAGATGGGGCATGCAGGGGTGCTGCAATGCTCAGGCCGGCGGCTGCGTCGGTGACAGGTCGTGTTGCTGGCCGGCCAGTCGTGCAGGTCAGCGCTGTGGTGCAATCCACAAACCGTCGTTGCCCTTTGTTGCCCTGTGTGGGCCTGCTAACACACACACACACACACACACACACACACACACACACACACACATGCACACATGCACATGCACACGCTCTCGCCAACGCACACACACACACACACACACAAACACACACACACATCCCCTCTGCAGGATCTGCCGCGCTTCCTGTCGTACCAGCCAGACGAACAGCGCTACAAGAACGCACTCACATGGGTCATGATGTCAGAGGGTGCGCACCGCCGTGCTCGGCCGCGTCAGCCACGCCTGCACCTCCAGTCGTTGGACCCACTTTGCAAAGCAGCACCCAGCAATCTCCCGGGGCTTTGCGGCTTGCCCGGCCCGGCTGTGTTGGTCTGTATTGGGCGTTGTTTGGGCACAGATCTCTGGTCGATGTTGAGCATACTGGTCAAACTTGTCAAACTCTGCACAAAGTGGCCGATTCAAATCCTTCCGGTCAAAATCCATTTGCCTCACACGTGAATCTGCCCGCATTTTGCACAAACGTACAGGCATCCCCATCATTTACTACGGAGCCGAGCAAGCTTTTGCTGGCGAGAGCGGCGCCACCCCTGCCAGCGACGCAGGCTAACGGCAGCCGCTGTGGCCGAGCGGGTTGTCAGAGGATACCCCCTTGTATCGCCACTTGCAGCTGCTAGCGCGGTGGGTACAAGCGCGGGAGGGGGCAAGATATGGAAAGGCGCGAGG
>NW_014011384.1:0-9910 GCF_000611645.1 Monoraphidium neglectum
CGACCCCCCACCCGCCCCAACCCGCACATTCCCCCCCTCACCGCAGGGGCCTCCACTCTACTCCCTCCCTCTCCGCAATGTGGGGCCCCCTGACAACCCGCTCGAGCTCCCGGCAGCCGGTGCGGTCGCCCCGGTCGGCGTGCCGCCCGGCGCCCTGGGGGCCGCCGCCTTCCTGCAGGCGGCGCCCCATGCGCTTGCCGCCGCCGCTGCGGCGGCGGCCGCCGGCGCCGCCGCAGGCTCGGCGGCGCTCCCGGAGCGGCTGCCCTCAGAAGAGGTCTGCTACTCAAATGCGGTCAAGATCTCCCACGGGAGCAAGGTCGCGCCAGGTGAGCCGACCCACCATCCCCCCGGCAGGGACGGGGGGGGGGGGGAGGGGGTGCTTACGCGACCGCAGCCTACCCTGGAGGGGCCGCGCCGGTTCTCAGGCCGTGGGCAGGCGCGTGGTCGCTGTGCATGAATGTTGGAATTAGGCTGCCGGCTGCAAGGCCTCCGTTTGTCAGCCTCCCATCGACGTGTGAGTTGTGCCTCGCGCCAGCCCCTCTGCGCCGGTGTTCTAGACGGTTGCAGGCCGTGACTTACTCATCGACACCAAAACAACCCCACACCTCCGCCGCCCCCATGACGTGATGTCAATGACCCCTCCCCGCCCGCCCCAGTCGCCGGCAAAATAGCCCACTCCATGCGTGCCCGCGAGTGGCCGACGCTGCTGGTGGCCGGCAACGGCAGCATCCACACCGCCGTCAAGTGCTGCCTCACGGCCGCGCGCTTTGTGCAGCCCGACGGCCTCATAGTCAGCTTCGAGCCGCTGTTCCGGGCGGAGAACCACGGCCGCGCCCTCCTTGCCCTCTCTGTCCTGCCCTGCGATCCACAGCCGCTGCCAGCCGCGGGCGCGTTCGCGCCCGGCTCGGCGGTGGCAGCCGCGGCCGCGGGCGCGTTCGCGCCTGGCTCGGCCGCGGCCGCCGCGGCGGCCGCGCAGATTAAGGTCGGCGCGCACTCGCGCCACGCCAACGTGGGCGCCGCGCTGAGCTCGCGCCTAGTGGAGGGCGGCTCGCCGTACGTCGTCCTTTCCGCTCTGGGGGAGACGGCGGTCGCCAACGCGGTGATGGCGGCCGCGCACGCCCAGCACTACCTGTCCACTCAGAGCGGCCGGCGGCTGGCCGTGGAGGCGCGCGCGGCGGTGGTGGTGAAGGGCGGCGACCAGCTCGTGGGCGTCCAGCTGTGGGTCAGGCTGCAGCCGCCTGGCAGCACCGGCGGCGCTGCCGACGCGGGCGCGCCAAACGCCGCGGCCGCGGCGGGCCCTTCGGGCGGGGCGATGGTGCCCGCCGCATAAGACAGCCCGTCGCATTCGCCACTCTGCCTTGATGGCCAGTTTGGCGCTGTGCCGGCGGCGTCTGTTTGCTGGAAGGATACCGCACTTACTTGACGCACACACTCTGTGTGCCGCACGTTTGAGACTCTACACCCTGCCTCCCGCCGCTCGAGCCGCTAGTGCCTAGGCGGTTCAGAGCAGTGCTTCAAGCCGCCAGCATTCCAAACGCCGCCTCGCAAGACTCACAAGCCCAATCGGGGCACGCACCATGCCGCTGCCGCCTGCCCATCCCCGGGGCCCGTAACATCGGTTGTGTGTGGCGTACTGTCGCACCGTTGCATGGCGGCTTGGGAGGTGCGCACCGGGGCAGGTGGGCAGGTGCTGCGGCGGTGCGCGTAGTGGCACGTTGGGTGTCTGAGAAATGCCCCAACTGCCAGCATGCAAGCAGGATTGACAAGCGCTTTGACAGTCGGTGTTGTGCATGCGATGACTGCTTGCGTGCCTGGGTCGCCCCGCTGCCATGATGAGCATGGGGCGGGTCTGCTTGGACGTGTCCCTCCGCGCCCCACACTCTGCGTGGGCCGTGTGACACGATTTGGGGCCGAGCCCACTCCAAAGGCTTCGGCATGTGCCAGCTTTTGGAGAGGCACTGGAATGGCCCAAGCACCCACACCCAATCCCAACCCTTTCGCACGCACCGTCTGCAAACGCATCGTGGGCCTTTTTGCACGACACCTGGTGACTTGATGCGTGCATTCCGGGGCTTCCATTCGTGCTGGCGCCAGTTTTGTGATGGCTGCTTCCTGCACACCCTGTTGTGTGGGGAAGCTTCACGCCCTACTTCTCAGCTTCTCTGTATACCCTGCGTGTTCCGGCAAGTTCCGGCAAGTTCCGGCAATCTGTTTCGCTCATGCAAGCCCTGCCCATCCCTCAAAAGAGCCTCCAAGCGCGCACGCCCACTCCCTGCCTCGTCCAATCCATGCGCCGCTTTGCTGATGTTCCTTGAGTGCGGCCTGCACTGCCAAGCCAGCGATCTTCACGCAGACCCTGCCAGTCAGCACACGTGCTTAAGATTGGCCGCCGTTGACAGCGTCTAGCGCTGCCAAACGCTGCGGCACATACGACGGTTGTTTGCGGCAATCACGTTTTTTTGCCCCGGATAAACGGGGCCTTAGGCGCCTGCCCCAATTGTGGGATTGCAATGCACTGGCAGTTCCAATCTGTCGCCTGTGTAGTATTACTGTCGCTGGCTTTTGATGCCTGATTCACCCATTCCCGCTGTTGTCGCATCTCCGCTTGAAAGGGTAACACACCCACACGCACACAAAGTCAAACTTGGAAGGCCCGCCGCAGCTCCGCCAGAGCTAATGCCTCGTTTGCCACCCACCCGCCGCCGCGTCTGCAGCAGTGCACCTGGTGGGAAGCGGAGCTGTCGCACTCCACCTCCGCCTTGCTGCACCCACGATCCACACCCGCTTGGCCGTTGCCGCGAACGCTGCCGCTCTCTCCGCAGCTGCAGCTTGCACACTGCTGCGCCTGCAGGGCATCCAGCAGCCTAGCTGCCGCCGCCCGCGCCGGCCTGTTGATCAGGCGCGCCGCCAAACTGAAGCGACCGCAGCCTGCAAGTCCAGGGGGACACGGGGAGCACGACAGGTTCAAGCGAGCACCCTGGACTGATATGTGAACAGCATCAATGATCGACAAACGCTCACCTGCCACAGCCTGCAGAGCACGCAAAGCAAAGCGGGCCTCGGCGTCGACAGCGCCAGGCTTGGCACCTACAGTGGCGCGGGTGGAGAAACACGCAGCCACAGGCTCGCCAATCTCGCAGAGTCACAACCAATGTTAGCGAGCTGCTGCCATGGCTGTGATGAAACAGGGGCCCGACATGCGCTCCGACGCCCTCTGCCTGCAAGACGACTCACCTGCTGCCGCTGCGTCCCAGCCGTGTGCCAACGCCTCCAGCAGCTGGCCCAGCAGGTCGCTGTTTATTTCCACCCGGAACAATTCGGGGAGCTTCTCAGGTGTGACAACCTCCAGGTAAGCACGCCGCTCAGACGCGCCCCTGCAGGTGCTCCCACGCCACGTGCGCTCAAACTCGGGTGTGCTGGTCGGCGGGTGCCACTGCCGCTGCTGCTGCTTCTGCTGCTGCTGCTGCTGCTGCTGCTGCTGCTGCTGCTGCTGCTGGGTGGGTGCGCAATCTGACCGACCCCTGGTAGCGGCTGTGATCACTGGAGGCACCGCAGGCAGCTGCATGCCCTCTGGGTCCAACTGCCATGCGGGCATCATGGGGCCTGAGAGGCGATTGCAATCCGTTGGGCGTGGGCCCCAATCACACATGCACGAGTGTGTGTGCATGCGCATGGTCAAGCTGGGGTTGATAACTTTTAAGCAAGGTCATGACTGTCAACAGCCACGACTGTGCAAGTCAATGCCAAGAGGGCACCCCAGATGTAGTCAAACTAACCGGATCGTGGCGCGCTGGCCGCCTGTATGGGCTTGAGATGGGCGGTCAGGACCTGCATCCAACGGAACCCAACACCTTTGTTGTGTGTGCGCCCATCGCGAAGCAAGAACGCGCACAGCGCTGATGCAGACCGACGTGCATTGTCACCGATGCTGTGGCTCACCATATTTTTGAATGTGTCATAGTCCACGTGCTGAGACACTGCTCGCTTCTTGGCAGCGTCTACGGCCTGCAAACGCCGGAGTGGCGGGATGCGTATGATCACGACCCCCCCGCGCGTTCGAGCCGACATGGACATATGTATGTACCTTGCGCTTCTGATCGTCGTCGATTGCGTTTTGCAGGTCCCTGCTGGTCTTCGGCACCCCCATCATGTCAAAAATTGCTAGATCAAGTGTTGACCTTGGGCGTACTGGAGGAACAGGATTGAATTTTGTACAGTATTATTCACAGATGTCACAATGAGGCGCTCATCTCGGACCTCCCCCTACGCCGGGTGTGCACTGCTTCCGGAATATGAGCATCCACGTATGAACGTAGTGCTGCACCTGCTGGAAACCGGTTAGTCCGATGACGCCTTTTTCTGACGCGGCATTTCGCCATGTTGCCATGAATTCAAAGATGTGTTACCCAGCCTCAGTGTCGCTGCTGCTGTCCGTGCTGCTTGTTAACGCCACTGCAGCCAGCCGCTGCCGGCGTCGCTCGAAGCGCGGCGCGACCCAGGGCGCTAGCGTTGTCACCAATGGCTGCCGAGGGTTTGATTGGTAGTAGTTGGACCACATGGCTTCCAGGGGTGGCGCCCACTGAGCGTGCCACTCGTCGCTGCCACCCCCATCACCGCCGCTGCTGCCCGCAAAGTGCGCCACATAAATGAGCAGTGGCAGGTCCGATTCCAAGCCCTCGCCGCTGCCAGGGACGCCGCTGTCGCCGCCCGCATCCTGCTGCCCATCCCTCGCCTCTGCAACCCCTGCAGCCACCGCTACCCCCGGGCCGCCCAGCCCCTGCTCCTCCTGTTGGCGCTGCCACGCCGCGACACTCAAGCCCAAGCGGATGCTCTTGCCGCGGCGCACCCGCTCTGATGGATAGCACAGCGGCGCCTGCACGTAGCGCGTGCCGCCTAGCGTGCAGTCCCACGCAAAGTGGCTGTGGGCGAAGACGTGCAGCGCCGGCTGCAGCCGCCGCAGCCGCTCCGCAAGGAAGTCGGACCCAACCGCCTTGGCCTGCCGCACAGCAGAACGTGTGGCGCATGGGGTGGGCTAGGAGATGGCGGCGTGCATTCACGCAAAGCTCTTGCGCTTGTACCCCGGTGGCAAAAGCATGCGCGCCCTCACTGCTTCCTTGCTGTGGTGTTGAGGAAGCAGGGGATGTGCATAGCCGATCAGGATCGCTTCAACTGCGTGGCGCGTTCGTCCCGCTCACCAGGGGCGGGAACGCGAGGAAGCGCTTCTCAGGGAGCAATGCCTGGAGCGGTAAAAAGTGCGAGAAGCTGATGATGTCGTAACTGTCGCTGCTGCTGCTACGACTGCTGCTGCTGCCGTTGCCGCTTCTGCTGCTGCTGCTGCCGCCGTTTTCATCATTGCTTTCGATGCCGCCGCCGCCGCTGCAGGCGCATTTCCACAGCTCGCCCCATGCAGCCGCGCGCTCGGTCCCCGGCGCCTCGTTGAGGGCGTCAAACCAGGCCGCCAGCTCCCTTGCGCCGTGGGAGGAGGCCCCAACTGTCTCTGAGGGCCAGGTGCACGCTGAGTAATCCTGCGCGAGCCATGGGGTTTGCAGCGGTCAGGAGCACGCAGCGCACTCGTGGGGGCGCTTGCGGCTGTGTCAGCATGGTGGGCGCGCTGCGGTCGCATGGCGACGCAGCACCTCAGGGGAGGGCAGGGTGCGGGGCTCACCGAGATGGTCAGGGGCGTCGCCCCCGGTACGCCCGGAATGTCGGGCTCCTTGTCCCAATCCTGCACGCGTCGAGGGGCGTTGCTGATCCGGCAGCTCATGCAAAGACGCCGCCGCGACGCATCATCGACGCATGCAGGCCCGGGCGCATGCGCCGTTGCCTCGAGTCTTCCGCCCCTCCCTGCAGGCCATTGCGCTGCCGCCGCGTGGCGGTGCCGGCCCCCTGCCTGCTCCAACGAGTCCCACCTTGTGGTGCCAGCTCAGCACCGGGGCTATCCACAGGCGCCCCAGGCGCAGCGGCTGCGTGTCCACCCGCAGCTCGCGGCAGAGCGCATGCACCGCCTCCAGCTTGGCGACAGAGTCAGCCGCGCCGCCACGCTGCTGCTCATCGCCCTTGACCTGCGGCAGCACGGTGGGCCCGGCGCTGCCGCAGGTGGAGCCGGGCGACGCGTGTGCAGCCGCGACGTTCCGCAGGGTGTGGTCATTCGTGTGCCTCTGCAAGTCGGCAATGCATGCGCGCCGACAGGGCTGACCAGGGGCATGCGCGGGTGTGCGGCCGACTTGGTACTTGCCGCCTTGCGCCGGCAGGAGGTGAGTGCCTGCCTCCCGGTCACGCACCCAGCACTCATGGTTGCCTGCTACGAATAGCACGCGGTCGTAGGAGGCCCGCAGCAGCTGCAGGGAGCGCCTGATCAGCCCCAGGTCGTGGCTGATGTCACCCGCCACCAGCAGCACGTTGGTGTGGGCGGCGGGGCCCCGCCACGGCGGGGGGGCGAGGCCCTCCAGCCAGCGCAGGTTGGCCGGATGGTCCGTGTGCAGGTCGGAGATCGCATACACAGCAATGGAGCCGTCTGCTGCGCGTTCCTCAGCTGCGTTAGTAGCGCTGGTTGCGCAGCGGCGCGTTGGCGTTCGTCGCTGGTCCGCGGCAGATGGCGCTTGTTGCGGCGGGCGCCGTTGCGGCGAGCGCCGCATACACAGAGATTTTATGCCATTCATTCGACAAATATGGCTGTTCTAAGTACACATTCTTTGAGGAAACAAGGAAAACGGCAGGTCGGCAAGATCAATTCACGGGCACCTGTTGAAAGAATAAGGTTCAACTGTACAAGCAAGGGCAACAACAACGACTGCGCCTGTGAGTGCCTGCTGCATGCTGCTCAAACGCTCAACATCGTCAATGTCACCAGGGGCGCTTTTCTTTACCAAGTCTGCACTCTGCAGCAGCAGGTCTGCAGGGTGCGCAGACATCATCATCGGCTGGCAACATGCATGGCAATTTACGTCTGCGACCACCTGAATAAAGGACCTGAGCCTGGTCAGCACTGGTCAATGGCTGGCCCGTCACCTGTGCGCTGTCACTCACCCCCAACTGCTATTGCGGTCGCAGGCGAGCCGTGCCCCAACTGTCAGCAAACTACACATTTTACATGCATGCAGAGGCTTTGCAGCATCGCGATGAGCCATGGGCCTGCCTCAAGAGGTATGTTTGATAGCAGTGATGTGAGGGGAACCATTGAGCGCAGGCGGTCCATCACCACCGCCGGTCCTCAGTCGCGCAGCTGCAGGTGCTGCTGCTGACGCCACCCACACGGTCCCTTGGAATCAGACGCAGCTCCGATCCGTGCTTCAGAAACACGTTGCCTGCAGCCCAGGGGGATCAGGCGGACAACCAGATGGGCCGGGTGGGTGGCGATGCAGGGGCGCGACCATAAATTGTGGGATGCCCGAAGTGCCAGACGCACAACGCACAAGTTGATTGGCTGTTTCAGCAGGTACCTGCTTGCAACAGCAGTTGATAACTAAGCTCACACAAAGAGAATAGTGAGGGCATGAAGCCTGCAGCAGAGCAGCAAGGGCGGTGCGCTGCGCACCCGCGGTCTGCGAGGGGTTGATGCCGACTCCGTCTGCACGCGGGCAGTAGCAGGCATGAAGCGGGTGGCATTGTGGGGAAGGGTCAGGTGAGTGGCAGCCGCGGGTCCAGCACCCGTCCTGCCGCGGCGCAGCGCACATGAGCAGTGCACGGACCCGCCTGACCGTGTGCAGCCAGGTCCAGACCACGCTGCCGAAACATCCACTGACTGGACAGCCCTGCACACCATTTGTGATGATCGCACTCGTCTGCGCGGGCACCTTGAACTGCGGACGGAGGGAGGGGCGCGTGCGCGGCTTCTGTGTGCCCCACCCAAACGACCCAACCAAGCAAAGCCCTCCGGGCTGAGAACACCGCGCTTCACCCCAGCAGCTTCCCGGCCCTCCTCCAAGGATACGCCAGGTGCGGCCGCCACATCTGCGCCCTCAGAGCTCTCTGCTGGCTCCAGGTTTGCCCTTAGTCAGACAGCGAGCGCGCGCCGGCTTATAACCCCCCCACCTCCTCCGCTGCGTACTTGAGCACTGCAGTGAACGGTGCCTCCTCGGGCACGCTGAACCTGAGCGGTGAAACAGGCAGGCGGCAGCTTTACCGGCATTGCGCTGCACGGTCCCGGACAACTGCCACAACGCCACGCTGTCATGTCGTGGCTGTCAGACCTCGCCTTCATCCCCATGTGTGGCTCACACTCTGTACGGGAGCTTGGGGTCCGACGTGAGGGTGATTTTGAAGGTGACCTTAGCTGTGGCAGGAGCGGCGGCCCTGCGAGAGCACCGCGGTGGGATGCGTCGCCGCCCCGGGTTGCGCTTCGTTTGTACTGAGGGCCCTGGGCTGGCGCTGCAACGGCTTGGCCGGCTCAGCGAGCTCTTCGGGCAACCCAAAACTTCTATCGAATACGCACATTGTGCCTTGTGTGCCTCGAAGGTGCGCCTGGAGTGATCGGTGCCAGAGAGGTGCTGTAGCCAGTGTCCTTAGGTGCGAGAGGGTATACAACTATATGAAGAACGCGTGTGCTCACACTTCCTGCAAACCAAACAACCATGCATAAACACGCTTTTATCACGCAAGCGGTCATGTGTAGAAGCTGCAGTGCTGATGAGAGCGGGGAGACTTGGTTCAAGGCTCCTACATTGCAAACCATCTAAGTGATGGTCGTGTCGTTAACTTGTTCTGCCATGAATGTGGATTCCAGGCACACCCGCTCAGATACTCGAGCTTTCAGATCAGGTTGATCGGCCAAAAATTTTGTAGATGGCGTAGAGCAGGCCTTCGCGATGTCGAAGAATAGGAAGCTGAGGACGACCAAATTGTCTTTTGACGACGACGATGGCGACGCGACCACCGGGGCGGGAGGAGCGGCGGACAACGCCCCGCCCCCACCGCCCCCGCCGCCCTTGCCTGGCGGCAAGGCAGCGTCGAAAAAGGCGGCGGGCAAGGCGCTCCTGAGTTTTGGTGATGATGAGGACGCAGGGATACTGCCCAGCAGTAAGCCCAAGAAGGAATCCGGCGGCGGCAGCAGGGACAAGAGCGCGAAAGCCAAGTTCAGGGCCAAGCTGCCGACCCCTGCGTATGATTCAGCGCCGGAGCCGCCGGTCAAGGCCAGCGGCGGTGAGGCGCGGCGCACGCGCCCTGCATGCTGCATTCATGCCTTGGTGCGGCTGGCAGCCCGCGGCCCATGCAGCACGCCGATTGGGTCAGGTTGCCGCTGCTGCTGGTCGTGCTGCTGCCCCTGCTGCTGCTGCCCCTGCTGCTGCTGCCCCTGCTGTTGCTACCGCCGCCCTCGCGCGCCGCCGACCCTCCCGCCACCGCCGCTGCGGGCCCCCAGGCGAGTACACCGCCGAGAAGCTGCGGGAGCTGCAGAGGAGCACCCAGCGGCTGCCCGCCACGACGCTCGCCGCCAGCCTCGAGCAGGCAGCGGCGCTGGCGGCGCTCGCGGCGGCCGAGGCGCCCGCGGCGGGCGCGAACGCGGGTGCCGGCGCGGGCGCGGGGGCGGACGCCGCGGGCATCATAAAGCTGTCGGGCACCTTCAAAGCGCGCGCCAAGGACGACCGCTTCAGCTTCCCTTCGGCGCAGCTGGTGGGCTTGCGCCAGGGGGGGGGCGTGGGCGCGAGGGCTGCGGGGACCCCCCCTGACGCTGCCAGCCCTTGCTTGGCGGCGGGGCTGTCTTTCCGCATCTGTACATGGAACAATGGGCCACCCCTCTCTCGGGTCCTCTTGAGACCGGGCAGCCGCGCCCCTGTGCAGCGGCCCCAGTGGGCGCTTGTGGGGCAACGGCCGATGCGCAGCGCCGCCGCTGTAATCGCGCGCTCGCTCTTTCGACTGCCCCCCAGGCCGCACCGCCGCGGGGCGCCGACGAGGACATGCCGCTGCCGCCGCCCCC
>NW_014011383.1:0-525 GCF_000611645.1 Monoraphidium neglectum
GTGTGTGTGCGTGTGTGTGGGGTGTGTGTGTGTGTGCATGTGTGGTGTGTGTGTGTGTGTGTGTGTGTGTGTGTGTGTGTGTGTGCGCGTGCGTGTAGATTTCAAAGTGTGGACGCCTGTATGGTTGTGCCAGTCCCCGCCTGTATGCGTAGCCTGGCGTGGTGTCCACACTTCCGACACATATATTCACCATACCTGCCAGGCACACGCTGCTACCGCGCCTCCCCTTGTTTGCGCGAATGTCCGGTCGAAATCAGAATCACAGCAGTGCTCGCGCATCACGCGGGCGGGCTGCTGCGAGCCGCGCGTCCCGCTCACCGCCTGAGCACCGCGCCGCGCTGCTTGGCCGTCAGAGCGGACCACGAGGGGTAGACGGTGGCGGCCGCCGCGATGGCGGCCAGCGTCTCGCCGGCTTTCATCTTGGGCAGCGTCGCGATGGGCGCGCCGGTGGCGGGGTTGAGGACCTGGGGGAGGGGGTGGGAGTGGGCCGGGGTGGGGGTAGAGGAGGGGTGAGGTGACGGCGGG
>NW_014011383.1:994-3973 GCF_000611645.1 Monoraphidium neglectum
GGGTAGAGGAGGGGTGAGGTGACGGCGGGTTGACGTAAAGGGGGGCGGGTGTCAGCAACGGTGGCAGATCAGCCAGGGGCAGGATGCGGCAGCATGACATTGAGCTGGGATGGCACATGCAGCTAGCAGGCATGACGTCAGCATATGGGGGCGGCGGCAGCCGTGAGACGCAGGGCGAGCAGCCGCGAGAAGGCATCAGCAAAGGCACACTCGTCGTCGCTCGCGCACGCCCCCCTATTTCACGTGCCTGGTAGGTGGCGCCATCCGACGCAGCCTTCCAATCACCACCGATCAAGCCCTGAGTTTTCAAAAGGTTCTTATCCTTCAAGCGCTCTGCCAGCTCCTCCGATATCCCCAGCTCTGGCTTCCGATCTGCTAGAGCCATTGAGCTGCTTTGAAAGGCCCGTTTCACTGTCCTGGACAGCAGTTGACAAGATAATACAGGCGCTGCGCTGCTTGCAATAGAAAAGCCGGCCAGCGACGCAGAGATCAATGTAGCGTGCATATTGGGATGGCTACGTCAAGCATCATGGCAACATCGAGACGATCGCGAATGATTCCACTGCTCACAGCTGCCTGAGCTAGATGTGCGCATCGCATGTTGCCGAGAGCGACTCATCAGCGAACGGCAGCTGCCCAATTTGAAGGTGCCGCCTGCCTTCAGCACGCCGCATGGCTACCCGTGCCATCTACGCTGCTTGTGCACAAATCTGCTTCTTTCATCTCCTGCTAGCCTTCGCTGCAGGCGCCACTCCCCCTGTGCGGGCGATGCACACCGCCAATTATGCTGAGCACACGCAGCTTTGAAGATGTGGAGGGATCCCGCGTAAACTGCTGCCAGCTGTCTCCTCTAATAGGCAGCTGCCAACGTCAATATGGATGCAGGCTTGCACAACTTGAAGCAGCAGGTGGGGACACCCTATCTCAAGGCCAAACCAGCACGCCAAGGCGCAGCATCTCATGCGCTCGTCACCTGCACTTGCATCAGGCTGTTCACAACCGCTGCGCACACGCGCCCCAAGCCCAAGCCCACACCTGTGCGCTGGCCGCTAGGAAGGTAGCAGAATGTCCACACGGCCATGACAGCAGCCAGCATGAATGCGACAGGCGTTGCACCGTGGAGCGGGCCGCACACGGCCCTCCTCCAGCACCACAGTGCCTGGGCGCATCAAGCGCCATGTGGCTTGGCCCTCTTTGCATCCGCACCATCCCGATCCGCCGCTTCACAAGCATCGCCCCCGGCGCCGGCGCCCGCGGAGGCCGGCTGCTGCTGCTTCCGCTTCATCGCCGCCAGCCGCCCGGCCTGAGCCGCGAACATCGCAATGCTCGACGCCCCGCTGCCGCCGCCGCCACCGCCGCTGGCCCCCGCAAGGCCGGCCTGGTCCGCGCCGCTGCTGGTGGCCGGTGCCGCCTCTGCCGCCGCAACGCGCTGCGGCTGGATGCGGCGCGGACCGTTGGGCACGCCGGCTTCCGCTGGTGCGGCTGGCGCAGCCGATGCAGGGGGTTGCGCCGGCGGCGCTGGCGGGGGCCCAGGCGCAGCTGCGGCGTCCACCGCCACGGGTGAAATTCTCCGCCCGGGCGCCCCCCTGACGTTTGCTGCCGCCGCGGCGGGCGCGGCCGGCGCCGCTGGAGCGCTGCTCGGCGCGCTGGGCCCGGCCGGCTGCGGGGTGATACGGCGTCCCGGGCCAGAGGCGCCCGCCTGCTGTTGCTGTTGTTGCTGCTGCTGCTGCTGCTGCTGCTGCTGCGGCTGCCCCAGTGCGCCAAAGGCTGGCTGGGCTGGCTGTTGCTGCACCGCCGGGGCTGCACCCACAGCCTGTGGGGTGATGCGCCGCCCTTGCCCCCCTGCCGCCGCCCCTGCGGCTGAAACCGGCGCCCCTGCGACGGCGACCTGCTGCTGCTGCTGCTGCTGCTGCTGCTGCTGCTGCTGCTGCTGCTGTTGCGAGGGCCTTGCCGCCACGCGCACCGGGCTCGGCCCGCCCACCGCCGCCGCCACCGCCGCCGCCGAAGCCGCCTCCGCCGCCCGCGCCGCGGCCGCGGCCATGCCCGTGGGCAGGCGGTCCGAGGGCAGGCGCGCGCCCAGCTCGCCCTCTGCAAAGTGCGCCGCGCTGCAGTATCCATCTGTGGAGGTGGCCACGAGGAAGGAGCCGTCCTTGGACCAGGCCAGATCGGTGATCGCCGAGTAGTGGAGGGGCCCCAGCACCAGGAAGGGCGCCAGTGTCTGGTGGTCGTGGAGTGCAAGGTTCAGGGTTCAGGGTTCAGGATTCAGGGTTTGGGTTTCAGGGTTGAGGTGTGCGTCGTTGCAGAGGGCGCAGGGGGCGAGGGGAGGCGGGGCGGCAGGAGGGGGGAGAGTGTCCGGGTGAGGGAGGGGAGTAGCGAGGAGCGAAGAGCAGGGCGCCGGTGTTCCGTCGCGGAGGCTCGGGGTCGCAAGCGTTGGTGGACGGGGTGGGGCGTGAGGCGGCCGCGGCGCAGCTGGTGGCTGCCGCAGCGGGGCTATTTTGCAGGGCCGCCTCGCGCGGTGCTGCAAACAGCGACCTGCCAAGCCCGAAACCATCCTGCCTCGCGGAACCGGTGGCGCAGGCTGCCAATCGTCGGTTTGAGAAACCGCGCGATGGGGGGGCGCGAAGTCGGGGGCGCGCGCAGCAGAGGGCTGCCGTCTGCAAGGCCTTGCCTGTGTGTCGTAGAGGGCCACGCTGTCCAGTGTCGCCACCGCCAGCACCATCCGGTACGGCAGACCCAGGGGGTTGACGCCAGCCGTCGCCCCGCCAACCCCGCCGCCGCCGGGGGTCTCCGGCCGGCCCCGCGCGCCGCCGCTGACGGCGGGCCCATCCGAGGGGTCGGGCCCATTGGCCGGAGCCGCGCCGGCGCCGGAGGACCCGGGGTGGAGCTCAAACAGCAGCGGGCAGAAGCGCGCCACTACGGGCGCCTTGCCAGGGGCCGGCAGGTGGGCCAGGGGCGATGACCTGGCAACAAAGAGAGGGT
>NW_014011383.1:4371-10756 GCF_000611645.1 Monoraphidium neglectum
GGGGGGGGGGGGGGCAGAAGGGCAGTGGGGCAGTTGTAATATGAGGGCAGCAAGGGGCCAGTGATGGGGCCGGGGGCCGCGCAAGCCGCATCTTGCAGCCACGAGATGGTCAGGGAGAGCGGCATCGCCATCAGCGCCGATTGTCAAGGCGAGGGACGTGCTCAAACGACGTGTGAAACGCAAGCACAGCCCCGGGAGGTCAACGGACGCGCCCATGCTTGCGTGTGTAAGTGTGGGAAGGGGGGGGGCGCCGCGCTCACCACTCGCCGCGCGCAAAGAGGAAGGTGGTGAGCTGCGGGGGCGCCTCTGCGTCGGCGCGCAGCACGCCGGTCGGCATGGCAAGGAGGGAGCCTGGGGGCGCAGTGGGGTCACCAGAGAGTGAGTGAGCGCATTGCCATTTGGATCGCGTACCGGCAGGCAGCAGCCGGGCCCAGAGACACACAGGGAGGCCACTATACGCGGAACGCCCCTCACGACTCGACTGGCTTGCTGGATAGCGGAGGGGCGCGACAGCGGTGCTGTGCCGGACCTCGGGGGCCGCTCACCGTCAGGCGACCAGCCCATGCGCCTGAAGAATGTTGAGAGGGACTCGTCCTGGAACAGGTGCTGCTGCTGGGGGGCCGCCGCCTTGGGCGCCAGCGGCGCCGCCGCGCCCGCCGCCGCGCCTGCGGCGTCGGCCCCCGCCTCCCCCGGCTCCGCCGCCCCGCTGCCGGCGCCGCCGCCGCCATCGCCGCCGCCGCCCTCGCCGTGCTGCTGCTCGCTGGGTTGTTGCTGCTGTTGCTGCTGCTGCTGCTGCTGCTGGTCGCGCGCCGCCGCGACGTCTCCTTCGCCGCCGCGCGGCCGCGCGGGCGGCAGCGCGCGCTTCGCGATGGAGCAGACGTGCGCGAGGTCGCGCGCGGTGGCGCTGCACGGTGCGGGGCCGCGCTGCAGCTGCTGCAGCTGCTGCTGCTGGGCCTTCTTGCCGGCTGCAGGGGTGCGAGTTCAACCCAGGAGGTGGCGTCACAGGGGTTTAGTCACAGCCGGACAGGACCCTGAGAGACTCCCACACATGTGCGCGACTTCCCCACCTGCAGCCTCTCGCTAGGGCGATTGGCAACCGACCCCAGCAATCGCACCCTGCCCGCCCTCCTCCCCGCGCGGCCATGATAATCAGCGGCCTCAGCCAACGCCATCCCACCCCCAACACAGCCCTCCCCTCTCCGCCGCTCACCCGCGGGCGGCGGCCTCGGCGCGTGGACGCGGGCCGTGCGGTCGGCGGAGAGGCTGACTGTGAAGCGCCCCAGGGGGTCCCAGGCCACGCCCTGTACGTAGTGGCGGTGCCCCTCCAGGCGCACCTGAGGGGGGGGGGAGTGGAAAGGCGGCGTTCGGCGCCGCCGGCGCGCCGCAGCCACCCGCACGGCTGGCAAGGGGGCACCCCTCGTTTGGCCGGGCCTGCCACAAGGTGAGGCGCCTCTGCCCTCGCACCGCATGCACGGCTGCGTCCTCCAATCACACTCTATCATGTGGAGACGCCTGGGCAGCCAAGACTCCATCCTCCTCCCCCCTTACCCCACCCCATGGATCGGGTGCGCCCACCACTTGCTTCCTCGAGTCAACGTCAAACACCAGGACTTCATTCATGACGCATCCGCTCATCAGCGCCGCGCCATCGGGCGACCATGCCACGTCCATGACGTCATCGTGGTGCCCCTTCAGCGCCCCGACCGCCCGCCACGCCGGCCCCTCGGCGCCGCCGTCCGCGTCGGCGTCGCCGGCGGGCGGGGGCGGGGGCGGGGGCGGCGCCTCGCCGAACGCGCGCGGCGGCGGCGCAGCGCCGGGGGGCGCGGGGCGCCAGACCAGGACCTCCCCCTGGTCGCCCGCGGAGGCCAGGCAGCTGCCTGCGGCGGCGGCGGCGGTGGCGGTGGTGGCGGCGGCGGCGATGCCGTCGTCGGTGAGTGGCCAGGTGGGGGCACAGGCATGAGAGACACATGCATCAGGCTAGGGCGCCGGTGTGGCCCGCGCCAGGACCGCAGCGTGAAGCCGCGCGGTGCGAATGCAAGCGAGAGCGCATCCACTGCCCCTGCCGCCGGCCCCACGGCGCGCGCACCGTCGGGGGAGAAGCGGACGCAATTCACTGTCTTGGCGTGAGCGGCGAGGCGCGACAAGTACCGTGCCGTGGGCCAACCGTCCTCATCGCAGCCCAGCTCCCAGATCTGTGATTGAAATCAATCGCTCATTTCAGCCACAGCCTATCTACGAGCAAGAGGCGCGCAACAGCCGAGGCGCGTTTGAAGTGCCTTGATTCACGCGCCTTGATCTCCTTGTCAGCCCCGGCCGTCGCCAGGTATCCGTCCGGGTGAAAATCTGCGGATAATACCGGACTCTTATCATGCCACAAAATCTGCAGCGTCCTGGCCTTCATGGCAGGCGATCTATTGTTCAAGCGCTGTACTCTATGAGGTACAAACGCAGTTACTATGCTATTCCAGATAAAAACTTTATCACCACGCCAAGAATCACGTGTGGGAAAGGTGCGGCTGCACACAGGAAGCTGCACACCAGCTGCACAAGTGCAGCTTGCCGCTCGACATGCACACGAGCACAACCAGCGTGTAGATTGCCAACATTTTGTGCGGGGACAAACCTGCAAAACAATAGTGGGGCCATCTGTGCCCAACACAAGACTGAGCACGTGCTCACGCCTGCAGGTGCTGGTTACGAGACCGCCTTCCCTACCCCCGAAACGCCTACCGCCATCCCAGGTTCATTCTTTTACTCCACAACGCAACCCAATCACCGGAAATCGCATTTCTACGGATGTGAACGCGATAGCAAGGGGGTGGTGCTGTCGCCGGCCCGCGCACCGCCTGAATCCCAACCCCCACTTAATCTGCCATTCCCAGGGTGGTGCGGCAACCCCACCTGTTTTGCCCGCCGCAGCGCAAACCAACAGTGCATGCGAAGCGTGCGGCCAACGACACAAGAAACAGATTCAAGTCCTGCACAACCCTGCCTGGTTGATGACCCACCCAAAACAACTGCTGACTGGACGACTTGACGTCTCAGTCAGGCCTACCCGTGGCCGCTTCCCGGCCACCACTGTTGCTGCGGCTGCTGTAGGTGCTGTTGGAGGTGCAGCTGCTGCTGCAACTGCTGTTGCTGCTGCTGTTGCTGGAGCTGCTGCAACTGCTGCTGCTGCTGCAATTGCTGCTGCTGCTGCAGCCGCTGCTGCAGCTGGCGTCGCAGCACGTTCGTGCTGGCTGTGCCTGGCGTCGTGCCCAGCAGCCCCAAACCACCGGCCCAAGCGGCAGGGTCTGTCTGCGGCACCGAACGGGCTGCCGTCGCTGCCGCCGTCGCTGCCGCCGCAGCAGCAGCACCAGCAGCGGCAGCCTCGGCCGCCGCGCCACCCCCGCCCGGTGGCAAACCGGCGCCACCGACGCCGAAGCTGCCGAGCTCAAACAGGGCGCCAGATGCTGCAGCGATGCCGCTGCCGCCGCTGCTGCCGGCCGCGCCAAACGCGAGGGGCGCGGCGGGGGCGGGGCGGTACGACCAGTTGGGTCCCAGTGTCAGCGCCAGCTCAGCGTCCTCGGGCATGGCGGCATCAGAGGGCGCCTGCGCGCGGTCAGCCACAATGGGGATGAAGCGCCCCGCCTCGCCGCCCGCCGGCACGCCCGCGTCGCTGCGGCCCTGAGCCGCGCCTGCAATGAAGCCGCCGAGCGCATCGCCGCCACTGCTGCGCTGAGTTGCAGCGCGCTGCTGCTGCCGTTGCTGCTGCTGCTGCTGCTGCATTGCGGCAGCCGCCTGCAGCGCCAGCTGCTGCTGCAGCGCTTGCTGCTGCAGCAGCGCCTGCTGCTGCTGCTGCTGCTGCTGCTGCTGCTGCTGCTGCTGCTGCACCGCCTGCTGCTGCGCCTGCGCCTGCGCCTGCTGCTGTTGCTGCTGCAAGAGAAGGAGCAGCTGCTGCTGCTGCGCCTGCTGCTGCTGCTGCTGCTGCTGCTGCTGTTGGTGCTGATGCTGCTGCTGCTGCTGCTGCTGCTGCTGCTGCTGCTGCTGCGCCTGCTGTTGCTGCACCAACTGGGCCGCCGCCGCCGCCGCCGCCGCCGCTGCCGCTGCCGCTGCGGCCTGCTGCTGGCCGCGCTCCTCGTCCAGCAGCTGGTCGTCAGAGTACAGCGGGTCCCAGTCCCCGGGGCTGGGGGCGGACGCGGGCTCGTCCTGGGGGAGCACGACAGGAGGGGAATAGGAGGGCAAGCGGGGGTGAGCGATACGGACAACGTGGGTGTGTGCGTGCCAGCGGCGGCCATGGCGGGGAGCGCAGGCGTCGAGACAACGGTGGGGTTGTAGAGGCCGGTGGCGAAGCTTGCGAATTGGGTAGGGGCTGGGCGGGAGCCCTCGAAAAGGGCTGCGCACACCTGCATCATGCCGGCGCCGTCGTAGCCCGGCTGAGAGCGCGCCGTGCTGCCGCCGTCCCCGCCGGCCGTGTCCCCGGACCCGCCAGACAGCGCCATAGGCACGGCGCCGCCGACGACAGCCGGGGCCAGAGGCGGGTGGGCCTGCGCTGCGGCCGCTGCGGCGGCGGCCGCTGCCGCCTGCTGCTGTTGCTGCTGCAGCTGGGCGGCGGCTACGGCCGCCTGCTGCGCTTGCAGCTGCTGCTGTTGCTGTTGCATGTACCTCTGCTGCTGCTGCTGTTGAAAGCTCATGCTCAGAAGCAGGGAGGCGCCAGGTCCCAGAGACTGCCCGAGCTGGGGAAAGCCCCCAGCGCTGGCGGCCGCCTGCATCGCCGCCGCCGCGCCACCCGCGCCGCCATAGCCAAATGCCGCCGCAGCCGCCGCGGCCGCGCTGGGCTGCGGCTGCGGGCCTGACGCCTGCCCCATCGCCGCCGCTGCGGCGTCCATCGCCTGCCGCACGCGCTGCTGCAGCGCCGCCGGCGACTGCTGGGCCCAAGAATGGGCGCCCGGGAACGCATCCGCGCCCACACTGCCCGCGACGGCGGCGGCGGCCGCCGCCGCCGCCTGCTGTTGGTGCTGCGCGCGTTGTTGCTGCCTGTGGACGCTCACAGCCGCCATGGCGGCCGCCATGCTGCTGAGGTGCGCTGCGGGGCTGGCGCCGGCAAAGAGGGGGCCGGGAACTGCGAAGCCCTGGCCGCTGCCAAGGCTGGCGGGCAGCGGCGACGCGCCGGCGGTGCGCGTGCCGCCGCTGCTGGCGCGCCCGCTCGTGGCGCTGCCAGGCCCGACGGCAGCTGCGGCGCCGCCGCCGCCGCCAACGCTGCCCCAGCGGGCGGGGCTTGCGCCAGTGAGGCTCGCCTGCGCGTGGACCTGCGCCTGAGCTTGCGCTTGGGCCTGCGCCTGAGCCAACAAGAACTGCTGCAGTTGTTGGTGCTGCTGCTGGAAGCTGCCGACCGCCAGCCCCGCCGCAGCCAGCCCGCCCTGGGCGTCGCCGCCCCCGCTGCCCACCCGCGGCAGCCCCGGCCGCTGCTGCGCTGCCGCCGCCGGGCTCGCCGCCGCGGGGCCCTGCGCCGCCTGCGCGGCCTGCGCCTGCGCGTGCACAGCGGCCTGCGCGGCCGCGGCGTGGGCGGCCGCAGCGGCGGCTGCGCCGGGGCCGACACTGTAGCTCGTGCCCAGCAGCGCGGCCGCGGAAGGCATGGCTCCGAAGCTGCCAGGCCCCCGAGCCCCTAGGCTCCCAAACTGTGGGCTCAGCTGCTGCAGTGCCGCCATCGCGATAGCGTGCGCGCGCGCGTGCGCCGCCTGCGCAGCGGCCGGCGACAGCTGCGGCGCGGCGGCGGCGGCGTGGGTCTCGCCGGCGCCGCCGGGGGCGCCTGGGCCTGCGCTCCAGGAGCCGCCCAGCAGGGGGCCGCCAGGGAACGAGCTGGGTGGGGCCGCGAGCTGCGGCGGCGCGAGGTGGCCCGGCTGGGGCGCGGCGTGGTGGTGGGGCTGCTGCAGCACCTGTTGCTGGTGCTGGGGCACGCTGACCTGGCGCGGCCGCTGGACGGGCACCGGGCCAGTGCGCGCCGACGCGCCGCCCGCGCCCGCCGCCTGGACAGCGGCCGCGCCGCTGCCGCCGCTGCTGCTGCCGTGGTGATGCTGGTGATGGTGGTGGTGGTGGTGCGCCCCCTGCGCCGGCCCCGCCGCCGGCGCCGGCGCGGGCGGGGCGTCCGCGGCCGGCTGGTAAGGCCCGCGGAACGGCTCCCCGGTTATAAACGGGTGCCGCATCGCCTGGCGCGGCGTCCAGCGCGTGCGGGGGTCGGGGTCGAGCACCCCCAGCAGCATATCCAGCAGCGCCTCCCTGGCCGCGCGCTCCGCCGCCTCCGCCGCCTCAGACAGGCCGGGCTTGAGGGGGTAGTGGCCGAGGATGTCGGCGAGGCGGCTGTGGCTGAAGTAGCGCTTGCCGGCCGGGGCCTGGGGGCGTGCGAGGG
>NW_014011382.1:0-8022 GCF_000611645.1 Monoraphidium neglectum
CGGCGAGGCGGGCGAGATCCGAGGAGCGGGCGGCAACGCACGCGCGGCCGTGGGGCGAATGGGAGGAGCGGCGCCGCAAAGGTCGGACCAACGCCCCTGGATGAGTGCGTGGGTCGGAGCGAGCCGCGCGGCGTAGAGCCCACAGGCTCGAGGCAGCGGTGCCGGGACAGCTGCGGCAAAATCGGGCGAACAATGTCATTTGAAGGGGTGCCTGAGTGGCTCACCAGGGCGCAGGCCGCGGTGACCAGCACGGCGGCGGCCCACGCGAGGCTGATCCAGAAGTTCATGGCGTAGAATGCCGCGTTGCCCCACATCCACTCTGGGGCGCTCTCCTTGGCCAGCTCCACGGTGAAGGGCCGCCGCACCAGCAGGGAGGCCAGGAAATACAGCCCCGTCAGGCCGGACGTCCACACCGGCATCCAGAGGCGCGTGAAGTCGGGGTGCGTGAAGGAGGCCGCCATGGCGACGACGTAGATCGCGATGTTGACCAGGTCAAACGTCTTTGGCCACACCTGGGGGCAGAGCGGGGGACGGGGCCGGGGCGGCAGTGTGGGACGGTGAGGGATAGGACGGCACGTAGCAGGCGAGGGGGCAGGAGGGGGTCCAGCAGGGTGCACTCGAGGTGAGTGAGGGGGCGCACGGCGGAGAGGTGACGGATTAACGTCGCCAAAAAAGGCCGGGCCTTGCAGCGCGGCCTCCCGCGTCACTGGAAGCCCCGACACATTTTGCTGTCGGCTGGCCGGACCTCCACAGCTGCGCGGCACCTGTGAATATGCAGGGGCCCTCACGAAAGCCCCTTCTCGCGCCACGGCGTCGCAACAGCGGCAGGCGCATGCGCATGCGAGCCTGCGCCCACCTTGAGCACCCCCCGCCACCTCAGCGCGGTGGCCACCAGGAAGTTGAACACCGCCACGCAGGCGGCCACGAGGGCGGCCACCCTGATGTCAGGGATGACTGCCACCAGGATCATGGGGGAGAAGGAGGCGTAGGAGCCCGCCTTCTGCAGGATCCTGATCAGAAGATGGGGCTCCTGGGGGCCTGGAATCAGCGCGGGCAAGGGCGCGACCGGCGCAGTGGGGTTTTGAGTGATGGGTTGTGCAGGTGCCGCGGCTGCAGGCGGGTGATGATTCTGCACATGGTGCGGAAGCCCGGGTCAAAGGGCCACCCTGCTGGCGGGTGTGCAGGGCAGCCAGAGTGGTCCCTGATGTGGAGGGGGCCTTCATTGGCTGCTCGCAAGTTATTCGTGGGCGGCCCAGTTGCACGCACCTGCCTCGCCGCGCGCATGCGCGGCCAATGCTGCTTCGGCGAGCTGCCTGAATGCCTCAGCGTCGCTCGAAGCTGGCGCAGTGCTCTCCTTCCCTGTTGGCAGCAGCGCTGCGCCAAGCGAGCCGCCTGTGGCGGCGGCAGCGGCTCCCATCTCTGCGGTGTCGGCTGTCTTGGCTTCTGGAAATGGCGTCACCATTATTGCCTTTGCCCAACAACACAAGTGCAGGCTCTGGCAGCGTGTTCACGTCGATGTTCCGTGGCCTCTGAGTCTCAGGTCGCGTCGTGTTTCACTCGCATGTGTGTCGGTGTTTCGTCTGTCATAAGTGATACAGCTGTTGTGATACCCGCACACGCCCGACGGTTGGTCACATCGACAGCACGATTACTCACTTGGGCAACGGAAGTGCCAAAAGTGTGAGAGGTTGTGTACAGCTCGCAGTCACGGCGCAAGTGGTGCACAGGAGGAGGAAGAGACACCTGAACGCGATTGCGCATGATCCACAGGTTCCTTGAAAGACTGAAGACAACTTTCGCACAGCTGCCGCCGCTGCGGCGGGCGCCACTTGTTCCTGGAGTTACACAGCTTGCTGTGGGGTGAGCAGTGCTGATCAGCTGCACCTTGCAGGAATATGCGCCAAAGACGAACCGCAGGCTCTGCGCTAACGCAGCAGCTGCGCAGGCACAACGTCTCTGGCGAGCGGCCTTGTGCACAATGGAGTGCAACGGGTTGAGTGTCCAGCTGCTGCAGACCCATGACGGGCGGCCGGCAGAAGCGCGCCGCCGCCTGAGGGGCGGGGGCACCACGGTCACCAACTAGGCATTGGTCAGCCGGGGCCGCCAAGGCCAGCCGCCGCCCTTTTCACGCAAGCAGCGGCCAAGCCTGTGCAGTAGGCGCACAAGGGGGCAAATGGGTGGGCGTAGCAACGGCAACAAGCGGCAAGGGAACCGTCGGCGGGCGCATAGCATCTGCTCCACGGCGGCATCGTACAACATAAGGGCACGGTACGGTGGACCTTTGTCACATTGCAGATGGTTTGAGAGCCTTGTCATGTGTGGTAGGGGAGTTCAGCTTCTTGAGGGTGGCAAACACATGTGTTTGCATGACCCCATTCCCTGGATCCTGCGGCACAACGCCGGCACTAAATGCAGGCGGGAGGCACACGGCTTGCGCCACGGCGCAGAGGATTCCACAGCGTCAGGCAGGGGCGTGGCAGGTGATGCCTGGAGCCAGAACACATGCATAGGATGCCAAGAAGGTGGCATCGTGGGCACAGTAGGCCAGATCAGGCGTCACGCCCGCAGTGTGGACAAATGAGTGTGTGTGTATTGTGTACTTGTGTGTGTGTGCGTGTGCGTGTGTGTGTGCGTGTGTTTGCATGTTGATGCGTGCGCGCCCGCAAAAGCGCACACGCGAGGTTGCACGCAATGGCATGAGTGAGCTGTGTTTGTTTGTCACAGGCAAGTGGTGTGGGTGCAGGAAACCTGTGCAGGGTGGTCAGGTGTGCGGGCATATTGTGCACAACCCCCTTTGTAATACTAAACTATTTAATGCCAAGCAGAGCAAGTATGTCAGGGCAACACGCCTGTATCAGCACCAGCAGAGCAAGCGCCCTCGCCTTCGATCCCCGCCACGCAAACTCTCCCGACGCTGCTGCGGTTGCTGCTGACTTTGACGCCGATACCGTTGCCGGTGCCGTCGCTGAAGCCGCTGCCGCTGCCGCTGTCGTCCTGGGTCCCTTCCGGCTCGCTCATGTTGCGCCCAGCTGCAGCCGCGATCTCCTCGGCCAGCCGCCGCGCCTCCGCCCCCAGCGCCTCCTGCCGCTGCACCCTCCACGCCAGCACATCCCGCAGCAGCCCGCCCGTTGGATCTGACGCCGCCAGAATCGCGGCCTCGGCCGCTGGCCGCCCCTGGGCAAGCGCGTTTGCCAGGGCCTGCACGCGCTGCTGCTCGGCACGCAGGCGCTCAAGGGGGTCCACGGCTGCTGATTGGGGGGGGGGAGAGGGCAAGGGGGACGCAAGACATCAGAAACAGTCAGATCAAGGAGACAGGTGGTGCTGATTCACGCAGTCATGGGTTCACTACTGCTATCACCGGCGCATCCCAACCAGGGTTGATGCAAGCACGCACGGCACCTTGGCCCACCAACTCCCTGACATGCACCTGTCAGCGGGGGCCTGGGGGGCGCCAGCACGTCAGGCCCCGCCAGGTCAGCCTCCGGGTCAAACCCCGCCTCGTCCACGCGGCTGAGGGGCTGCCGCGCCCTGGGATCCTCTCCAGGCAGGAGGTAGCCGTACTGGAACAGGGCGATGTCCGGGGTCATGTGGCCATATGCATTGCACACCTCCCGGCCGGCGGCGACTGGCACCTCAGTCCGCGAGACCCAGCACGGCTCACTGCCGGCACCAGAACGGGGCTGGCCAAGGGGCGGCGGCTGCGTGCACGGCTCGACGCCGTGGGAGATGGGGCAGCCGTTGCGGCTGCGAGGGAGGGTGAGGGGAGAAGGTCGTGGCGAGTGATTAGGTAATGTGACCACTGTCAATGTGGCTGTGGCTGCGTGCGCAAATACTGTCAGCACGTGAAGTAAAAGGTGGGAGCATCAACTTGGCGAGTCGAGTAGCCTTGGCAGCACGCGTCGTGTGTGCATGTGGTCAAAAGTTGATGCTGCATTATAAGCACACCTCATCCTGCTGCACTGCACACGTGCAGCACGCACACACAATTGCAAACTCGGCAACGTCCGCGTGCGCACGCATGCGTCCGCGTGCGCACGCATGCGCGTGTAGAAAGCTCATCATCAGATATCCTTTACGTCGCACTCACTGGTTGAGCATGTCGAGTGCGGGTATCAGGAGGGTGTGGCCACCGTGCTCTCCACCAGGGGGCGCCTGGAACATGCGGGTAGTCAGCTGCACGCACGAGGCAAGTTCCGTGAAGGCGCATGCAAAAAGGCAGGGGGCGCATGCTGCGTGAATGAATGGAAAGATTTGAGGTGGATGGCGTGCTCATTCAACCCTGACGTGCACATGCCCATGTTGCCGACCCACGCTACGTGTGAATGCCAGTGTTTGTACACATACATGCGTGCTCATGTGCGCGCGCACACACACACACACACACACACACACACAGAGACAGAGACAGAGACAGAGCCAGACCAAAGGTGATGTTTCCAAAGAGCCTGCACAGCCATACCTTTCCATCTCACTTGTCAGACGCCTGGCAGCATTTACTCTCATGATGCTCACCAATACAATAGCGCTCCTGAGGGACTCGATGGTGACACCAGCGGCCGACAGCCGCAGCCCGTGACGGCTCCAGTAGCGCCCAACAGAGGCCTGGCGCTGCTGGGCATAATCAACCTGCGCGTGAGGTGGTATGCAAACCCACAGGGACATGTGACAGCAGGCGCAAGGTGATGGCAGCTGGAGGCACAGGGACCACAAATGGTAGCAGCCCAAGCAGGACGTGCGGCCGCACCAGCGCTGGCGACTGCAGCAGGTGGAGGTACTCAGCCGGGAGCCCCTCCCAGCTCATCGGCGGCGCGCTGCCGCCGCCCTCGCCGTTGTTGTCAGCACGTGGGAGTGCGCCAAAGTATGGCGAAAAGGGGCTGCTGGCATTGACCGCCTCGACAGCCACCAGCTCTGCCAACTCCTTTGGGGGGAAGGAGGGAGGTCATTAAGCTAAGGGGGGTCATCACCAATGCAGACGAACGGATCAAACGTAAACCCACTTCGAGCAATGATGCGCAGTTGGCCCAAATGAACGGGCTTTGGGGCGCACGCAGTGGCACGCTGCTGAGGCGGATCGCTTCACGTGGCTGCAGAGAGCCGTCCGGGTAATGGGACACACTTGCATGCAAATGGCGAGAGCAGGCGGCCAGCACTGCACCGTGCGGTTCAGGCAGCAGCTAGCGGAGCGCCTTGCAAAACAGGCGTGCGCTGTCAAGATGCAAGCGTGACGTTAGGGCCACACTGAGGCAGCCCACCGCCAGGTACACATCTGGGAGCTTGAAGGTCAGTCGCAGGGGGACACTGAGGATCTGGCGGTGAGAGGTGGAGGGCAGGCATGCGCATTAGAGTGGCGAAGGTGATTGCGATCCCAGTCCAATCGTCACTAGAGCCAGCAGCCCGCCTGATAGGGAGGATCAACCACAAGGTTGAAGCTGCAAGGGCAACCGATGTACGATGGCAATTTCACGGAGGAAGGGGGTTGTTGCAGCGCGCAAAGTGTTGGGTGGAAGGGTTGCCTGTTTGCGGTGCAGGAGCGCTCACTTGGGCCAGCTGCCCTGTGACATGGCTTCAAGTATCAAAGGGAGCAGGCGTATGAAATCCATGCAGGCCCGAACCAGTGCTCAAGAGAGCAACTGTGGGCCGTAATGCGACAGCGCCCGACATGGCCAGTGCAAAAAAGACCATGTGCCGCCCGGCGGGCGAGCCCCTCGCGACACTTAAACAACGTTCAAGTTGCCTCCCTGTGGCAGGGAAGGCCTTGCATGTGACTGCCTATGAGCCTCCTGTGACTGACACTTCCCTCTAATTGCAGTGGAAATGCTGTCCCCCCTCCCCCGTCCTGCCCAGAAGTGCACATGCACGGGCCCTTGCACCGCCCCCGCTGGGCAGATGTCAACTGCGCATGCAATCCATTGCCACCCGTGAGTGCACATCTGCATGTACGGCATGCTATATAATGGCTATGAACCTTAGCCTGACCTGAGTGCCACATGCGTGTGCGCGCGTCCTATCACGCTGCGTGTTCCCAAGTTGGCAATCGTTATTCAACAAATGCAACAACTCACCACTCCGCCTGCGGGGATGTCTCGGGAGGCGTAGCCGCCCCTGACACCTTCTGATGAGAACCCTGCATCAAAGTTGACTTGCGCGCCGCCACTGCCCAGCCACCTCCACAGGCCGTCCTCTGGCGCCTCAGTAGCCTCCCGAGTGCAGTTGCTGTCTGGAGCGGCTGCCGCCCGTGTGCTTGACAGCGCTGCGATCAACAGGACCACTGATGCGAACACATGCACCGATGGGTTTTGCTTGGTCGGAGCAATATAATCCATCAATATGGCCATCGCTTTGCAGTACAATCGATACTTCCTGTGTGGACAGGTCCCTGACCACGGTACTACAACCTTTGGTCAGTATATCTATAATATCAAACGGTAAGGCGTTGCATAACCAACGCCAGGATTGTTGAGAACCACGTTGCAAAATACGGCCGATCACAACGAATGTCGTTGCCTTCCCTCCAGTCCTCCTCTTGTCATTGCACTCCCCGTGTCGCTTGTAGCTCTTTCCAGGTATTACGGCTCACAAGTAAATTCTCCATCGCACGTCACCTGCCGCCGTGCGCACCTTAGTGGGGTGGTGCCGCAAGTCAGCATTTGCTGGCTTGCAACGAAGCGCAGACGGTACCACTCACACAACAGTGTGCCACTGCCAGGCAGCTCATTGCCATCGGCGGGGGTGGGTTGCAGCATGTGAACTTGGCAAAGGGATCTGGTCAAAGGGTTGCGTGGCACCTCGTCACAGCACTGGCTACAATGAGGGCGCATGCATGAGGCGTGACCGAAGGTGGCAGATGTTTGCTGCATAGAAGGGCCGCCTGCTGGTTCTTTAGGCACGGGAACCCGTCGCCGGTGTGGCGCGTGCTTGCAGCCGGCAGTTTCTGCTTCGCCCCCCAGCCTTTGATCAGGCATGCAGGGCGGCTCGGCATTTGCCACAGCTGCGCGGAGTCCACATCACCAGCTTATTTACCTTCATGCGCTGCCTTACTCACCTGCCTGTGCATGCACTAAAAAATCATACTTGCCATCTGTGCGTAACAGACATGTGTTTTTGTATAAGAGCACAACAGCAGATATGGTGACTGTGGAGGCCCCAGCATATGGCCAGTGGAGCCACATCATTTGGCATTACAGTGTGTCCATGCGTTCGCCGCTGCAGATGTAATTCAAGGCGGCACTGCCGCTGCCGCCCGCTTGACAACCCTCAGCAAGGGGCCGCTTCCTCCCAGACGCTGCACCAGCATTGCCCACCATGCAAATGAAGGGCGTTCGAGCAGGCCTGCAGTTGGTAGGTGCATGGCTGACGGCCGTGTCGCAAAAAATGCGGTTTGCGCCTTGGGCAGACACGCCACAGGAGTGTTGCCTGGGACATTTGCCGGCTGCCAGGTGAGCAGGCAGGCTCCGGTGCCATTGTGAATCCATGGCTGTGAGGCTGCCCACTCTGCCTACGGAGGCCAAGGTGATGTCCCTTACGTCTTTGCAGGTAAGCCGGCCTGCTCTGCAGGCTACACTTGCCAGGCCATTGCTGTGCTCACCCACAGCGTGCACATGGACACACCAACATCATGAGTCCGCGCCGACGCTCAAGTCTGTCCATCGCCTCTCAGCTTGTCATGTAGTTCTGCTTACATTTTACACAGTCAAAAAGGGCACGTTGCTGCCCATAAGCCCACGTGCGCGCTTGATGAAGCCCAGGAGTGTGACCGAGCTGGAGGTTCTTTGCATTCCTACCTTCTGCCCCTTGCGGGCGTTTTCATACAGCTTTAAACCCTTCGTGTCGTTTTTTCTTGAGTACCCTCACATCCTCCCACACTTCGCGATACCGTAGTGATAATTCTTCAGCACCGCTTTTGAGGCAGATCCAGGGATCTGTGACCCCCCATTGCAATATGGTTTTAAACTCCGCGCTATCGGATGCAGCCACAGTGGCCAGCGTCCTCGAGGGCAGCGACTCGGCGCTCGCCGTGGCGGT
>NW_014011382.1:8196-10064 GCF_000611645.1 Monoraphidium neglectum
GCCGCGGGCGGCGCCCCGGCACCCCGCCTCACCCGCGGCGAGCTGCGCGGCCTCGTGGCGTCGCTCGCGCGCCGCCTCGCCGCGGCCGGCGTGCAGCCTGGCGACGTGGTGTCCATCTCCATGGAGAACACGGTGGAGTTCATAATCGCGTTCCTAGCGGTCACCCAGGCGCGCGCGGTCGCGGCGCCCCTCAACGCCGGATACAAGAAGGTGGGCGGCCGCGGGCAGGGGGCCGGACGCCACAAGGGTGGCAACCGCTTCACCACCTGAGGCGCTCAGGGTTTTGCGTGCCGATACCCTTCCATTGCCTGCCTCCCATAGCCTTGCTGGGCTGCAGGGCGACCCGCCCCCCCGCTGGGTCCTGAGCAGTTATGCGGTCGCCTGGCAAGGGGTCGTGGAAGGAAGCTCCCTCGCTGCCGGCCCGCCGCGCCGCCGTCCCCGCAGCCGCCAGCACTGTGTCTTCCACAGCAGTCATTGCAACGCAGCCGGGGCCAGGGTAGCCGCCACACCCAGCTCCCCTTCACCCCTTGTTCTTCACACCTAACCAAACAACAAAACACCAACAATCAACCAGGCAACTACCCACTTGTCCCGGCCCAAAGCAATACTCGTGCCATCAACGCCCTCCCCCTTACTTCCTGGTGTCACCTGCTGGGTTGACCGCGCCAACCCACCCGCCGCACACAAACCCCCCACCCCTGCGAACCACCTGCACCCCCCCCACAGGATGAGTTCACGTGGTACCTGGAAGACGCGCAGTCAAAGCTGCTCATCCTGCCCCCCGCCGGCAACGCCAACGCCGAGGGCGCCGCCGCGACCCTCTCCATCCCTGTCGCCACCGTGCAGCTGGCCGACGGCGCGCTGGCCGTCAATGACAGGTGGGCGGGTTTCTGTGCGTGCCAGAATTATTAGGTACAGTGTTGGCGGAACGTCGCATCGATGGATCCCAAGGGCGTGGCGCTTTGCTGAGATATAGGCCGCCCGCGGCCCAGGCGGCGCGCATGGGTGCATCAGGCACGTTATCGGGCGGCTAATGCCGTGCACCCCTGCGAGCAGCGCGGCTGTGGGCCGTCCCCAGCGGTCACGCACCCAGGGGGCTCAACCACCCATACCCCTCGCAACAAGTGTCGAGTGACATCACGCCCTACCTGTCCCTCCCCAGGTCCCCGGCAGGCGACGACAACAGCAGCGCCCTGCGCCTCACCTCCCCCGCCGCCTCTGCCGCCGCCGCCGCCGCGGACGCGGCGCCGCCTTCCCCCCAGCCGTCTGATGTGGCGCTGTTCCTCCACACCAGCGGCACCACCAGCAAGCCCAAGGGCGTCCCCCTCACCCACGCCAACATCGCGGCCTCCCTCGCCAACATCGCGGCCACCTACGAGCTGACGTCACATGACGTCAGCTACATGGTCATGCCGCTCTTCCACGTGCACGGCCTGATGGCCGGCACGTTTGCGCCCCTGGCGGCGGGCGGCGCTGTGGTGCTGCCTGTCGCGGGGCGTTTCAGCGCGTCGGTGTTCTGGCGCGACTGCGTTGAGCACGGTGCCACCTTCTACACTGCAGTCCCCACCATGCACCAGGTGGGTCTGGGCACTGCCGTTATTGGATGCGCCAAGGGAGGGCGCAGGGGAAAAGGGGAAAGCAGGGGGCTTCTCGCAGGTCGCCCGGCAAGAGCGCGCCAGTATCCTGTTGGCAGGAGGGATGCTGCATGACCGGGGGCAAGGGTTGCAGCAGTGCCACGCCCCACATGCAATTGGCCACAGCCCCATCCACGAGGAGACGCCCCTCCTGCGCCATCCCTGCTGACAGCGGCTCCTGTGCCGTCCTGTTTCGTGTCCTGCCCTTCTCAACCTTGTCGCATCACCCGGACC
>NW_014011381.1:0-3335 GCF_000611645.1 Monoraphidium neglectum
GGGCAAGGGGAACGGGCGGGGGGTGTGAGGGGTGCCTGTGTGCCCACCAGGGTGCAACGAGGTCTTTGAAGGGGGGCGGCGTCCTGCCGGCCTGCGCGTCAGCGGTAGCGCCAGCCAGCAGGTCCACCAGGCGCTGGGGTTGGGGGGTGGGTTCGTTCCGGGGCGGCGCGGAGTTGTGTGATGTGTGTGTGTTGTGTGTGTGTTGTGTGTGTGTGTTGTGTGTGTTGTGTGTGCGCACGTGTGTGTGTGTGTGCGCACGTGTGTGTGTGTGTGTGTGCGTGCGTGCGCGCGTGCGTGCGCTGACTGTTGTAACTGCAACGTTGAGTCACGGCACGACGACGCCCATCGCCCCACCCCCTGCCCCCGATCTACGATTTCACCCAGAGATTCCCAGCCACCCTGCACCCTACACCCTGAAAAACTGCGTGCCGAATGATGACAATCAGCGCCGCGCCCGCACCTTGTAGAAGATCGGGACAGCCAGGTTCAGGAAGCGCATGAATATGATCATCGCCACGCAGCCCAGCACCCTCAGCCGCAGCCCCATGGCCTCGGGCCACGCGTACTTGCAGGCGTCCACAAACAGGGCCGCCCACGTTCGCTCCTCCTTGCCCTGCGGCGAGGTCGCGTTTTTCGCGGTTTATTTGGGCGCCGCGCATACCCTAGTCTTCATTCGCCGTGTCGCGTCCGAGCTGTTGCACCCGAACCGCGCCTCGCACCCCGCAAGGGACGCGACGGCCACGACCCGCTCTGCGCGCCAGGGAGCCCCGCAGCTCACGCCGAATGACGCAGACCCATCACATCAAGGGACCGCCCAGCAGCAATCCCCCGGCGCGTGCCGACAGCAGCCCGCAGCAGCACCGCTCAACCGCGCGCGCGAGGTCGGCACCAACCCCGCCGCACAGCGCCGCCGCCGCGGTCGCGGCGAAAACCGCCATAACCGACTCACGTCTTCGCCCCTGGCCTCCACATCGTCTGAAGCCAGGGGCTGGTAGCCGCTTCCGCCGCCCGCGGCCGCCTCCGCCCGCGCGGCCTGCAGGCGCTTTATCTCTATCGCCAGCAGCAGGGCGGTAAAGACGGACTCCATCATGGCAGACCAGACGCTGCGGTTTCGAACGAATTCGAACGGGCGTTTTGGCGGGGTGGACGGGCGGGTGGGTACGGGACAGTCCACAAGGCAGCCACCAGCCCCAACCCCGGCCCCCCTGCGCAGGCGCGTCCCCGGACCCCGGGCCAGGAGGGGGGTGGCAGCCGGGCGGGGCGACGGCAGGGCCTGCGACGAGCCCTCAAATCCCCTCCAGACGGCGACCAACAAGCCCCCCTCCAAACAAACCTGCAGGCCCGGGTCGGGGCGGGACTGGCAGCGGGGCAATGGCAGGCCCTGTGACAAACCCACGATCTTCCTCAAGACCCCAGCCAAAAAAGGCGCCCCGCCTGCCCGTCTGCACACCCCTGCCATCCCGTCCCCACCCCTTCCACGACACCCCCCCCCCCCACCTGCTCATGATGTGGCCTGGGGCAACGACAGGCCCTGCAACACGCATAAATCCCCAATCGAGAACGCAGCCAAAAACACCCATTTGCTCTTGACACAAGCTCTGGGGAAGCCGCGTCACCCTCAAGGCAACGGCGGACCTTGCAAAAAACTCTCGAGCTCCCAGCAGGCCCTTATCCCCCACCCCCACCTGCTCTTGATGTAGGCCCTGGGGAAGGCGTCAGTGCCGAGGTAGGCCGCAAACATGGAATAGACTGGGGGGTGAGGGTGTGTGTGGGTGTGCTGATGAAATCAACGGAGTGGGCACTTGTTTCCATATGTGTTGTGAGTGTTGGGAGTGCGTGTGTTTGATGAGTGGTGTGTGTGGATGTGCGCGCTTGCGTGAGTTTCAGGAAGTGTGTGTATCTGCGTGTGTGCATACATGTTTTGAACAAAGTCCAGGTCTGACACTGACCGCCCGCCCCACGCTTCCCAGCCAATTCGCGCCCGCCTCGCCCCCCAAGCCCCGCCCACCATCCCATAGGTATGCCACCAGCGCGAGCGTCACCAGCGGCAGCAGCCGCAGCGGCGCATGCCCACACGCCGCCGCCGCGCGCCGCTGTGCCGCCGCGACCGCCGCCCAGATCACAAAGAAAGCGGAGTGGTAGGCTATGTGAAACGGCAGGTCCCGCAAAGCATACGCCGCTGCAATAAGATGCGTCAAGTGGATTGCCGCGAGGGAGAGCGCCAGCAGCATATACGCAAACTCGCCGCCCGTCATGCCGCGCTTGCGGCACGCCGGCCGCGCCGCCGCGGCGCGCCGCAGGCGCGCGGCCTGCAGCGCAAGCAGCGGCGCGGCGGCGAGGAGGAGGGCGGCGGCGGCGGCGGTCTCCTGATAACATGGTGAGGGGCCGCCGCCGCGCGGGAGCCAGGGGTCTGGCCCGAAGGCGCCGCACCATTCCGCGGCCATGGTGGGGCGGCCGCGGATAATGGTGTGCAGGATGAGTGGAGGCCGGTGGCCGCGCAACGTCCGGGGTGAGCGCGGGACTGCAGCGAGGGTGGCGACACCGCACGAAGCGACGCGAGGTTGCCGCGCGCTGTCAGCTCGGATTCAAGATGTATGATTGGATGGTGGTATCTTGATCGTAATCTGATTGCTTAGGGACGGACGAGGCGCGTGATCATTTGTCGTGTGTTTGTGAGGTAAGCGTCCACACGGCCTAGATCGCCGTATAGCAATTCACAACTATACGCAAAATCCCAGTGCCAATCAATCAGATCAACGGCACCATGCGCCAGGGCTGTGCCGACGCGACGCGGCGGCGACTCTGGTGACGCGCGCAGGTGAGTTTCGAGCTCTGCAGACGCCTCTTGTATGGTTCCGAGGCCAAACAGCGCCTACAGCCCCCCTTATCGACTTTCATGAGCATCGCAGACAGGTTCAACAGCCCAGACCGTGCGCCGCTTGCCGTCTCGGGCGCTGCCCCAGGCCCGCTGGTGGCATTCTCCGGTCCAGGGATCATGACTGTGCTCACCTTTGGACATCTGCCCCTGACAACACTGCGGCGTGGGCTCACCCCGCTGCCCACCCCTATATCTGCCGGCCCATCCGCGCGCCTGTGCTCACTCAATGCACACCCACAGCACCCGCCCTGTTACACTCGCCGTCACACCTGGATTACATCACATCGTCAGCTGACCTCCGAGTGTATGTACAGCCGACAACTCCTTGCAGCGCGAATGGTTGTCGGATTCCCCATCAACCCAGCTCAAATGCCTTGATTGGTCAAAGCGTGCACCGGCGTGGCAGCTTGGAGCTCGTGCTGTTTGCACCAAAGCAAGCAACCGGGTACTGCGGGGG
>NW_014011381.1:4226-7419 GCF_000611645.1 Monoraphidium neglectum
GGGCTGGCGTTCACTATGCTTACAATCAAGGGTCCAACGGCTGCCCGCACCTGGGCGCTGGTCAGGGGTTTGAGCAAGGAGCACTTTTCACGACCGTAAGCAACCGCAACGCGGCGGCAGCGGGCAGGTGATGACGAGGAAACGCGTTTGGCGAGCATGCGAGGGCGCAAGCTTGACTGTTCAAACACATGCTCTTGCTGTTGGCAGGAGCTCAAAGCCCGCACGGACAGGCACGAATTGCCAGGGCGGGCAACACAACGCTGCAGTCTGCACCGGGGGCCAAGTGCTGCGATGCACAGGTAGGGGCGCAGCCCGCAAGCCCCTTGAGTGATCATGTCAGCACGGATGATGGTGCGTGGCTGGTTATTTACAGGTTGACCCCTATGAATGAGGCGATTGGCGGTGGGCACGGTCATTGCTGTAGGGAGGCCCGCGTCAACAACAGCAGCATTACTACAGCTGCAACCTGGCCGAGTCAATCATGTTGGCGTGGATCACATGGGCAGCGCGGTCAAAAATTCGGGTGTCGTATTCTTCAGGTTGCCAGTTCGGCAACTGATACATTGTAAGAAATCATGGTCGAAGAACTGCAGCGAGGCGAGAGCACATTGTTGTAAGGAATCATGTGAGGTGGGCATGGCACTGCAACCAGCGCTTTGATTCATTGAAGCAAGAAGGGCCAGGTTGAAACAACCACTCTTGCAGGTTGTGATGCGGCCTCGTCATTTCACAGAGGAGATGCAAACTGGAGCCGTCGCTCATTGAAAGGTCCGGTCGTCGGGGGGGACGTGGGCACTGTAACAGCCTGCAGGCCGTTTCCCACGCAAGCTCAGAAGATGGACCCATGGCCGCCCTGGTTGGCGGCGGGGCTGCCAGATTTGTCAAAGCTGGGGGCCCCGCTGGTCCCCGGGGCGGCCACGCTGTCATAGTTGCCAAGCATGCCGCGGTACTGGGGAGTGGCATGCACGCCCTTGGAGTTAAAGCTGCCCCAGCTGCTGCCCGCAGGGTTGGTGATGGGGGCGCGGTCGGAGGGGGCAAAGCCGGCCGTGCGGCCGCCCATGGCAATGGTGTTGGCGGCCGCAGAGGCGGCGGCCTGCTCGCCCAGGCGGCGGAAGATCTGGCCACGGCCGCCCTGGTCGGCGGCGGGCCTGCCAGATTTGTGAAAGCTGGGGGCTGCCCTGGCCCCCAGGGCGGCCATGCTGCCATAGTTGATGATCAGGTCGCGGTACGGGCCGGTGGCGAGGGCGCCCATAGAGTTTGTGACGGCATCGGGGGCGGCGGAGCCGGGTGTGCGGCCGCCGACGGCCTCAATTCTTGCGCTGGCGGCGGCGGCGGCAGCGGCCTGCTCGCCCAGGCGGCGGAAGATGGTCCCGGCACCGCCTGTGTTGGTGTAAGCGGGGACCGCGCCGCCGCTGCTGCCAAAGCCGCTGCCACTGCCGCCGGAAGATGCGAGTGAGGGGGGAAACCCGGGCGTGCGGCCGCCGAATGGCCGGCTGCCCAAGAGGTTGGAGACCTGGCCTCGGCTGCCGCGGGTGTTGAGGGCGTTGTCGAAACCGCCAAAGCCAGGCAACAAGTTGCCGAGGCCGCTGCGGCTGCTGCCAAAACCAGTGCTGCTCAAACTGGTGGGGGGGCCCCTGCTAGCAGGGCTGAACCAGCTGCCCCCCAGGATGCCGGGGCTGCCGGTGTCGACGGCCTGGATGCCCAGGGCGCGGCTGCCAGGGTCTGTCAGGCCGCCGGCCTTGAGGGATGCGCCCAGGGCCCCGGGGGCGAGCAGCAGTGCCACTGCAGGTGGTGCGAGGGGGGGCGACAGGTGTTGGTTGCTTATAGAAACCGTGCAGTACAGGGTCGGCTGGCCCTGACGTGCCGTAGTGACCAGCCCTCCGCCAACGAGTGGCTGCTTGCATTCAGCTGCTGCTGCCGCACACACGCACACCATGCCGATCTCAAGCTGCTTGCACCGCCGCCACACTCACCCGCCAGGATCACCCGACACTCGCGAGCCATGTTGCCTGAAGGCCTCAGAGATCACACTCAGTCGAGATTATTCTGACGATGAGGAAGTGCTTCGAAGCCGATCGGACGGTGAATGGGAACGGCGGAATCGAGCTGGAGGTTCAATCAACCTTGCGCCGTGGTGAATGGTGTGATAACAATGGTACCAAGCTGTCGTGTCACCTTTGTCTAGGGATATTTGTCTTTGCTCGATGTCGTTCAAAGGCGCGCTGTGTGGCTGCCCCGCCACTGTCGTCACTGTCCCCTGCCGCTGGGACGCAGCTGGTGGGCCGTCACTGGCGCGACAGGTGACAAACCCATCGCAGCAGGCAGTTGCATTGTAGAGTAGGCACGATACACGCCTGCTGCCCTGCTTCTCCCAGCCTGCCTTCATACACATGCGTCAGTGTTGCAGCGTCTTGGCCGGCGCCAGGGCACTCGACACACACACATGCACCCCTTGACTTTCTTGGGCGCGCCCCACCACCTCCCTCCCTCACTCGACTTGCAGCCGACACCTTGTCAGGCCCTCCGTATACACCAGCAGCAGCCGCATACCTGTCTGCCACTGCGAAACCCCGCAAACCCAGAAACCAAGAGCTACTTTTACATTGGAAAAGCCAAGGGACCGAACCACAACAACTGGCCGCGCCCGCGCCCGGCCGCACGCGCGGGCTGCGGGCCGCGGGCGCGGGAAGCGAGAGCAGCGGCGCGGGCGGCGCTGCTCACGGCGCCGGCGGCATGGGCGACACGGGGGCGCCGACGAAGGAGGCTCCCTCCCGGAAGTAGTTGACACCTACTGCCTTGCGGCCGTCGGGCAGCGGCAGCACGTCCACCTGCGAGACCAACCAAACACGTGTGTGTGTGTGTGGGGGGGGGGGGCGGCGTCGATGATGCTAAAATCAGCCGAGCCCGCCGTCCCCTGAAAATACCTCCCACAACAACGCCGCGCCAGCTCTGCACCGCAGGCTGTTCTCCGAGCAGAGCTACCTGTCGAGTGCGTGTGTGGTGACCCTGCGGGGCGTGCCGCGCAGTGGGTTGCTGCGTGGCCGCCACACCCCCACTCGCCCCTTCCACCCACCTGGATGCGTGCGGCGCCCTTCTGCAGCGCCTTGCCGTCCTCCATCACCTGTGTGTGTGTGTGTGTGTGTGTGTGTGTGTGTGTGTGTGTGTGTGTGTGTGTGTGTGTGTGTGTGCGCGC
>NW_014011381.1:7903-11261 GCF_000611645.1 Monoraphidium neglectum
GTGTGTGTGTGTGTGTGTGTGTGTGTGTGTGTGTGTGTGTGTGTGTGTGTGTGTGTGTGTGCGCGCGCGCGCGCGCGCGTGCGCGGCTGCTGCTCAGACAGTGACAGTGCCCAGGACCATTTGCTCTGCGCTCTGCCCCCTGGCAGGGGGTTGCTGCAACCTTGGCAGCGGAGGCGGGCCTACCTTGTACTCGAAGATGCGGGGGTTCTTGAGGACAACATCAGACACCTGTCCGCATGCGTGATTGTGAGCGCGCACGCGCGCGCGCGCGCGCGCGCGCGCGTGTGTGTGTGTGTGTTTGTGTGTGTCTTTGTGTATGTCTTTGTGTGTGTCTTTGTGTGTGTCTTTGTGTGTGTCTTTGTGTGTGTGAGTGCGTGTATGCACACGGTCGGGTGAGAATGCAAACAATGTACAACATGTTATGTGGTTGTGTAAGCGTTGTATGCGCGCGCGTGTATGTGTGTTTGTGAGCCCGCGCGCACGCATATGCGCACACGCGCGTCCGATCATACTTGATTGCTGGTTTGCAAGCAATGCGTCCTGACCACCAACAGCAGCCGCGTCTCTATTCAACGCCGCCGACCACTGCCGTCCCGGCGACACAGTTAAATGACACCATCCAACCCCACCAACACACAATTGATGACGTCACCCAACCCCCCTGCCGCCCCAGGACCGCACCTGGTCCTTGGGCACGCCCCGCTTCTCCAAGTACTCGGCCACGGGCTTGATCCGCGTGTCGGGGTTGAGCCCCAGCAGCACCACGCTGATGGACGCCATGTTGCAGATCTGATCCTGCTGCAGCCCAATGGAAGCCAGGGCGTCGATCTGGGGGGGGGGGGAGATGAGGTGTGCGAGGAACACCCAGAGGGGTGAGAGATCTTGGGGTTCTGACGGAACGGCGTCTTCAGGGAAAGAGGCGTGTGGCGGAAGACGCGAGTGAGGTGAGGGTCGCTAACGTCCTGTGCAGGGGACGAGTGGGAAGGCACAGGGCGTGGAGCCGGGCAGGAGCCCAGTCGGGTCTCGGGTGCTTCCAGGCAAGCCATGTGTGCCGCCCGCACGATACCACACGGGCCGCTGCGACGCGTCGCCGCCCCGAAACACGGCTTCGTCCGACAGCACGCGCCGCGGGCGGCGCAGGTAAATTGAGACTGGAGCCTGAAAATGGAGCACCCGACCTAGTCCCCATTTCTCCGGCTGCACGTGCGCGCCGCGAGCTGCCTTGGGGCCGCCGCGGGCCGCGTCGCATCCGAGCTAGGCCCGCGGCCACCCGTGGCGCGCGGCCGTCAGAGCAAACGGCGCGCTACGTCCCACGCCTCCGGCATCTGCACGGCTGCCCCGCCACGGCGCGTGCTCCTACTGCCCCCGCCACTGCCACGCCCCGCTCCCGCTGCACCCGCCGCCGCCGCAGGACGCCAGCCACAGTAATCGCATCTGCGCATCCAGGGCGTTTTGCCATCCACGCTTCCCTAGAACCACCCACAAACAGCTGGACTCTGTGGCGTCGGCCCAGCGGGCACAGTACGACAGGGTAGGGGCTGCTTCGCGAGTGCGAAGCTCCCGTGCATCAAAGCTCACCACGCCCTTTGCGCGGTCCTCGTTGGTGCGCAGCATCCCCTTCATCACGCGGTCGATGATCTGCTCCACCCACGGCTTCTCCCAGCCTGGCGGGTCGCAAGGTTTTTGGGGGGGGGGGCGACAGAGGGATGAGGGCAGCGCAGGGGCGAGCTGTCGTCGCTGGTCCTGGCCGTGTGGCCGCATGACAGGCCGCCACAAACCTTCTGCTGCTGCTGCAGCTGCGGCCGCTGCCGCTCCTGCTCCTGCCGGTGATGGCACGCCTTGCTGCGTGTTACGCCGGGAATCAAGCGGGCCTTCGCCCGCGTGGCTGCGGCCGCGGCTCCGCCGCGCCCGGCCGCCCGTCGCTCGCTGGCCTGCGCCGCTTCAGGACCCACTCTGGCGCCGCAGAGGGGTTGTGGGACCCCGGCGGCTGCCAAGCCGATCGCGCGCGCCGCGGCTCGCGATGCTGGTCTACTGCCGAGGTATGGAGTGGTGATCAAGCGGGCAGGACCTGCGACGGGCATGCTTTGCGCCTGCCATGCTCACCAAGCGTCAGCAACATCCGCTGCACGCGATCGATGCTGACCGGCAGCTTGTAGGGGTCCTTCTCAGACCACGGGAAAGGCAGCTCGCCGGGCGCCGCCTTCTGGATGAGCGTCTTGGTGCCCTCGCTGGGCTGCTCCGTCGCCGCCGCGGCGCGCACGAGCGCGGCATGACTGCGCGAAGGCCTGCGTGGAGGTCGAAAACGGTTTGATGGGGAGCGGCAAGAACAGGCCCCAGATCGCCCGCGGAGAGGGCCCGCGCACCTCGCTGCCGCCCTCAAGCTGCTGCGGGGAGCTGTGCTGCTGCTGCTGAAGCTGGAGGATGTCAGCCGCTGCCGCAGCTGTGTGGAAAACGCCATGCCTGCGTTGTGTGCAGCACAAGGTCAGGAAGTGGAGACCACGAGCTTGGTGGACTCCGCGCGGCTAGCCTGGTCCGTTCACACAAAAGAAAACTCCTTTATGCGATCGAAGTGCACCAAACGCTGCGAGCTGCCATACAACCCGGCATAGAAGCACACTGCAGCACTGCAGTGGAGCCTGCTGCCTGCTGCTGCCGCTGCTGCTGGCGCCCAGGCCATATCCGGCATGGCGCATTGTCTAGCATAAGCACCTGCAAGTGTCTGTGTTGTAATCTAAAGGCGCTATCCGCGCTGGCAGGCCCGAACGCAGTCCGTGATCTGCTGCTGCAACTAGTACGCAGGCTTGTGATTGTGTTGCAAGACTACAGATGGGCCACCAATTGCGTGCACGTGCAAGGCAGTTCGATTGCACGCGAGGATGTGCCGTTTGAGATCGCTGTAAAGCACCAGCCAACCGAAACGGACCCGCGTACCGTAAGCGTAATTTAGATTGTTTCCAAATTGCCGTCGAGGCTGGCGGATATCGTATACAGCCCCTGCATACCGATCTCAGTGCCTTTCGCATACGGCAGCGTGTTTGTGGTGTGGCCAGGGGTATCGAGGACTTGTTAATCGGACGCATTAGCTCGTGACATACTCGAGGTATGCTCTACAGCGCAAACAAGGCTGCGAAAGCACCCGCATTGATGCGCCGCAGCGAGCCGCCGCGCGCTACGGGGCGCACGCTTCTGCCAGCGCTGGCACCTTGCAGCGGCGTTGGGCGCGCACGCGCAGGGCCGCCCGCTGCATGAACGCCGGCAGCGACGGCCAGCGGCGGCGCGGCTCCCGGAGCAGCAACAGCAAACCGTCCCATCGGCGGTTTCGAGCCCGCGCCCTCCGATCCCCGTGGCGCCAGCGGCC
>NW_014011380.1:0-5704 GCF_000611645.1 Monoraphidium neglectum
GGATCACGGCTTCCCACCCAGCCAGGCCCACTGACCTACACCCATCACCTAAACACTGGCACACCTCAATACAGGCTGAGGAGGGTGCAGGTGCCGGTGACGAAGTGGCGATCGACAACGGCGATTCGGCGGTGCTGCTGCTGCGTGCGCTGTCGACCCAGGACCCTGAGGTTGCCGCCAAGCTCAAGGGGGGCGGCGGCCTGCTGCGGGCCAGGAGCTGCGCCATCATGTAGTGGCAGGCGCGTGGTGCGCAGGCTGCAAGCTTGATGACTGCCCGTATGACTGCAACAAGACCGCCAACATTCTGCGCGCTCAGTGTACGTGGCGAGCGCCATCTTGACACGACGGCAACCCATCACAATCCTGGCCTCGTTAAGAACTGACAGTGCATGTTGTAATGCCACTGAATGCATCAAGGTTCATGCCAAACAACCTTCCGGACGTGTTCAGAGGCCAGGCACCGCGCATCAGTCAGGCTGTGCCAGCTGCATCCACACGGCATCGCGGCGAGGAACGAGGACCAACTGCTACTAGGCACCAATCGCTCGCATTGCCAGACCAAGCATGTCCACAAGTATAAGGGCTGGGCCCGTGATCCTGTAGACATGAGACGTCATGCTTCGCGGCCGCCGTTCCACAGAACCAACCAGCGCAGAACCAACCAGCGACGCGTCCACCCCTGCGCTCACTCGCTGCTGCCACCAAGGTCACTAGCGGTGTATCAGGTGTGCGTTGAACGCTGAGAAAACAGTTTGCAGGGCCCGTCCACGCACAAGGGGCGGGAACTGCCCAACGCCACAGTGATTCGACCCGGGTGACACTCTCCCAACCGCGTTCACGCTCGCTTTAACGGCGGCGCGAGCAACAAAATGTTCGTTTCTCCAAACTTCACGATCGACGACGGCCACGATGAAGGTGGGTGCTGACGGAGTTGGGTGTGACCCGCCCACACCGTCCGCTGGTTGAGAGCCACGGGTCGACCTGACGCACCCATCAGGCTGTTTCATCACACTGGAACACCTCATCGCGCTCTTCGCTGTCTCTGGGGCGCCCCACACTGCAGGCGACCGTGCTCTTCGTTGGCCTGCTGGTGCTGAGCACCGTGGCGCTGTCGGGTGAGATACAAGCTGGAGTGCTAGCCACTTGAACACGCTGCCATTGTTTCTTGAGAGGGTGTCCACTGCCAGTGCTGGCAATTTTGGCCCCAGGCGCAGGCAGCAGCGTCGGCAGCCGGCACTCACTGCAACACCCTCCCGTTGGGCTGGGAGTCATCCACCTCAAACCCACATGCAACCCCTACCCGCTGGCGTGTTTACCATCTGCCAGACGCCCAGGGCGGTGGCGGCGGCGGTGCCGCCGCCGCGGCCCCTGCCAACGCTGCCCCGGCCACGGGCGATGCCCCCGCGGCCAAGAAGGCCCCGGCACCCAAGTGCGAGTGCCCCCTGCCTGCGGGCGGCGGCGGCTACTTTGGCCGCGGTCAGGACTTGGTCAAGGCCGGCTGTGACTGCCAGAACGCGTGAGTACGGGGCCTGTTGCAGCGCTGTCTGTGCATGCGGCTGGGCCGGCTTGCTAGGTCGACATCAGCACGTCTGATCACTTGCCTGACAATGTCTGAAGCACAGGCATCACAAGGCTGCTTCAAGACCCCATGCCTTGATAACCCACCTAAACCCTCCTCGCTGGCTGTGTCTCACAGCTGCGAGTTCAGGCCGTCGCCGGCTGGCCCCAAGCCCTCATGCGCCACGGTGTGCAAGTGCTCCAACAACGTCAATGTGCAGACTTTCAACCAGAACAGGGGCCCCCTCATCCTGCAGCCCGGCCGCCAGTGAGTGCCTCCATGACGCCCATTCCTGAACTTCTGCAGGGACGCACTGTGCTGCCCTGCTCATGTCCCGGCGTTGACACGCTGCTGTCGGCACACAGGCTGCCTGCGCTAGCCTGCAGTGCAGACTCTGTCGGCATTGCGCCGACTCAGGCCCCCTCTTGGGCCCTGCCCGGGCTGTCATCCCTACCTTCGCAGGAGTGTCCCATGGCTTCTTGGCCGCAAGCTCAAGACTGGCGACAAGGTTTACGTCGAGCTCTAAGGGCCCGCGTGGACGCCGGCCCGGCTGGCGCCCCTGCGGCCATGGAGAGCCACCAGACAGTGGTGGTGCCCCTAGTGCACAGCACGCCTGCGCACGACGCCCCTCGGCAGCCGACGCCGCGCGACAGCCATTCGTGATGCTCACTCCTTGCAGCGATCACTATTTCATGTGAGGGGGCAAATTCCATGCCCTCACCTGCATCGCCTTCCCACAAGGCAGTGTGTGCAGCAGTGGCATGCGCACCAGCACACCCTGTGGTTGTGCGCTGTGCTATGCCAACCGGCGCTGCTGCAGGCAAGCCAGGTCATGACATTGCTGATCTTTGCAACCGTATGTGTAGAGCTGGCACATCCAAAGCAAGAGGCCGGATGACAGTGATGGTGGCGCACGGCTCCCATCTGCATGCGTGTTGTTCTCAAGGACATGCACTTCTCCTGTAAGCCACACACTGCCACACAAAGGACAATTCGCACGTATATGTCAGCACATGCTGACAGCGATCGGTCAAATGAGGCAGACCGCTTGCCTAGCAGTACCAGGCTGCACAGAATGCGCGTCGCACATGAGTAGGGGAGGGCAGAGGTCTGGCTGCCAGCATAGTAGAATTGAAAACCTAGGCGCCAGTCCAGGGAGTGGTTGCCAAATGCCTGGAGACTGTGGTTCGCGTGAACGCGCAGTCTGATGGCCGCTTGTAAAGCATGTCGCCGTGCCCCCCCTCTCCGCCCCCCCCCCCCTTGGCAGCATTTTAACAGAGCGAGCTTGCAAGCGCAGCAGATACTGGCCTGGGCAGCTGTTGATTGCTTTTTTGCATAGAAGACCCGCTGGCTCCATACCAGGTGACGGTGGCTGGCTCAAAGTACTACCAGTGGTACTCTGAGCTGCCCTAATACTTTGATCTGCAGGCATCAGCAGCAGTACCGCAGCTATATATCCCACCCTAGGGTGCCCAACGCACTCCCCTCAAGCCTTGCGCACAACAGGCACTCTTCGCAAATCAAACTAGTTTGTGTTAATAAAGACTGATAGCTGCCAAGGTATGAGCGGAGGGAGTTGTGCTCGGCGCCCCATAGGACATGATCGGAGTTGGTCGCGGATTGCCCAGGTCTTCACAGATGTTGATGGAGTTCTGTGGTGGCGTGCGCGGCGAAGAGCTGCACCGGAGCCGGTCTTGCACTCAAAGCGACTAGGCTTGCCCAGCGGGCGCCGCCCGCTGGCTTGCACAGCAGGCGTGGGCCATTGGCCGCGCTAGTGGCTAGTGGGGCTGAGTGCAACCTGCCTGTCGATAGGCTTACAAACGAACAGGGGCACCCACAGGCCCTTCTGGGCATCCGTGCGCAAGCACACACCTGGAGAGAGCGGTAAACAAAAGTAGAAGCATTACAAACAGCCAGCTGCTTGAAATCCACTTAGCACAGTTCAAAGCTGTGCGAAAGAACCAGTATTCGCCCCTTTGGTTTGGTTCACAACCATCCATCCGCAACTGCACGTCGTTGACTGGGTTGGTGACGGCAAGAAACCCAGGAAACGACTTGTCAAGGGCTACAATTGGGGCGTTGAAGGACAAAACCCTGGTGTGCAGGTGTTGCACGAGGCAGCTGTTGGTAGGAGCGCGTGCACAGAAAGCAGCAAACTGCCCTTGGTAGGGGCGGGAGTGGAGCTGACCTACATACACGCTACATCGGGACCATACACGCTACAAAACTCTCAAGATTTTGGCTTTGTTACTCTCATCTCTTGCTATAACAATTTATACGGTATGTTTAGTAGAAAGAATTGTCGGCAACTCTTTCTGCTGAACATACCGTTGAGCAACACACATGCAGATTCACATACAAGTACACCTCAAACTACCTTGGAGTCGTTGTCGGCCGTAATTGTCTCATATGTAATTTGATGAGATCAATCCATTTCATGCCTCTGCAGGGCCCGGGTCTGGCTGCAGAGCACGTTACCACTTACCAGGCCCCTGCCAAGGTTTTGCAGCAGAGCACTTGGGGATTGCAGTCCTCCAGCAAGCGAGGCTGGCCGCTCACCACACTCGAATGGGGGCGTGCGCAATAATTCCCTGCTTAATTATTACCTGCTGTGTCTCTAATGAGGCGAAACGTTGGCTGAAATGGATGATCCACGTGGAAGGTGGCATCTTCCCCACACTCGGTGCTTGCAGTGTGTGCCTCTTTAATGAAACTTCACAAGGGCTGAATTCAATGACAATCAAAAGTTCCAACTTACTAAACCATTCAGACACAGACTACCAGCCCACTGTTCGAACGCGCTCCCAGCCAAAATTGCAGACCGCCTTCGCCGCTGTTGGCATTCAACTGCTGAGATTACATCTTCCCAGCATATTATTAGCCCCACACGGCACTGATCCCGGCATAAGTACTTGTCCCTTGCCAGTCCGACGTCCCGCTTGCCTGATATCGGCGCTTCACGCGTGATGGATTTTCTTGGAGAGCAGCCGGTTTGCGAGCAGCCGCGCCGCAGGCGGAAGCTGAAGCTCAGGTGCGATGGCGCTGCTCGTGCTGCGAGGCGCATGCTGTTGCTCAAGTTGAGGGGCGCGCATCGCTGCGCCCCCGTGCGCAACACGGCACACGCATGTTGCAGCGTCACACCTCACTTGAAACAAACGACCGTTTACTCATCCTTTCAGGAGCCTGGAGGTCAGCACAGTGGTGCACACAGTCGCGTTTCTGTGGTTTTTGCGGGTCTGGCTCTGGCACCTGACGCCCGCAGCATCAGTTCTGCCCGGTGCCCAGGGCTGGGGCTGGTTTGTGCGTTTCCTGACGTTCTACTCCTACACCCTCCAGACCTTCACCTTGGGCCTCGCCGCCGCCGATGATTGGAGCAAGCTGGTGCGCTTACTGTTATTTGACATGCAAAGCACGGGTTGGGTGGGGGATTGTGTGCCAAGGCGTGGCGGCATCCATCTGGACCCTGGCAAGCTGCTGGTGTGGCGGTTTGGGGACGGCTGGCCGGTGACTTGGGCTGATGCGCTACTGGCGTCTGTCTCCAGCACAGGCAGCTGGGATCCGTGCGCATAATTCCAGTTCCGGGCAAAGCCGCGCAGCCCTCATCACCCCCACCCACTTTGCCTCCCCCCAAAACCAACAGCTGACGGGGCGGCCCGCGTCGCGCTTTACGCGCCTGGCTGACGACCTGTCTTCGGCCGTGTTTGCTCTGGCCCACGTGGTGACCATCATGTTCTACACCATCCAGACCGCCACCAAAAAGGTGGTGGAGGGCGACGTGGAGCGCCCCTACTGGCTCAACTCGTCCGTCCACCTTTACAACACCTTTGCAGCCTGGGGGGACCTGCTCACGGCGCACCGCAGCTTCAGCCAGCGCAGCGAGCGCATGTCAACCGCCATCACGCTTGCCTACCTCTGCTACATGCTGCTGTGCAAACACATGAATGGGTGAGGGGCGGGAGTGGGCTCGGGCCGCTCCTGTCCATGGGCTTCAGTTGCCTCGCATCCCCGCACTGCCTTGCGAGCGAGGGCCTCGGTGCAACGCAGAGCGCTTGTTGATGCTGGCACCCCCTGGCCCTCATGGAATGGCCTGCACGCAGGTCCTTATCTTGCTGACCATCCTCCCCCTGCGCCCCCTTGCCCCCACCC
>NW_014011380.1:6339-9764 GCF_000611645.1 Monoraphidium neglectum
CCCCCAGGCAGTACCCCTACCCCTTCATGCGCAACCTCAAGGAGCCCCACGGCTTCCTGGGCACGGCAGCCTCGGGCCTGCTGCTGTTTGCGGGCGCCTTCCGCGTGGGCAAGGCCATCAACCGCCGCGTGCGTGCTGTGTCACTCTCCATTGCGGGAGACAGCGGCACCATCACCATATGCGCAGCCAAGGCCGAGGTCGTGGCCCCGCAGCGCGCCCTGCACGGCCACGCATTCGCCGTGGTGCACCGTGCCCCGCGCCGCTCGGCGTCAAGCTCGGTGCCAGTCAAGGAGGAGTGACGCGCCCATGCACACGCGCACGCTGGCCTTGGTGATTGCGCACGATACCATGCGCCGATCAAGAGTGCGTCCCCTGCGCGCGTTGCCACAGCAGCTGAGCAGGCGCGGGCCAGGCATGTGCCCTTGGCGTGTGATGCACACCTCAACTCGTCTGGTGCCACCCTTCCGAGTTGGTTTTTTGTCCTTTCTGATGCTTGGTGGAGGTTGTAGTGCAATTAGATCGAAATTCGCGGCTCACAGCCCAAAGCCTGCCCTTGCCTCACCTACATCCCACCCTCTGGTGGGCTGCACAGCTGCACAGCGAATGGCGGACCCCGCCTAGCAGCCCGCGGCCGCCTGTCCTTGGACGTGCAAAGTGCCCGTCTGACGCGCTGCTCTGCTGCTGCACTCGCGGCGTGTCCCGGGGGGCCACGCATCGGCGCCCTGTCGCACAGCCTGCCACAGGTGCAGGACGAGCCACCCTTACATTCGCAAGTGCGCGCGACATCGCCCTGCCAACAGGAGCGCGTGCCTGCCTTTTCACCCGAACAATTTCTAAAGAGTTGCGAGGCAAGGGCCTCCCTTGCATGCGCAACCCTGCCCGCGGCACTCACTAAGCACAACGCGCAACGAATCTCAGACCACCCGTCATCGCTGTCGGACGGTGTTTGTTCCAAGTGGCCCGCTGCCGGCGCGGCTGTGCCCCTGGCCAGGCTGTCCTGATTGTGCCGGAGAGTTTCACAGTGGTTCTGTTTTGTGCGGGGGAGTGTGCGATCCGATCCTTGCAACACAACGCCGCACGCTGCATCACGCCGCAACCGCAGCCCCTTGTGTGGCAGCAATGCCTCCGGAAACGGGGGGCAACGCCTGTGCGTTCACTGCCGCTGATTGCCCTCATGCGCGCCCCAATCCGCGTTCCTGCAAGAGGCTCCCTGCAGGTCGGCGCATGGTGCGCGCGGTCAAGGGGGGTCTCTCCAGCCTGGTCGGCGTGATCCGTCGCAGAGGCGATGGTGATGAGACGGTCGGCGTTGCAGAGGCGATGGTGATGAGACGGCCGGCATTGGGTTTCTGCTGGCCAGCAACAGGACACGCACGACGCGGTTGCGCCGTGGATCCAAGCCCTGCACCCCTGCTGCTGCGGTGGCAGGCTCCATGCGCTTACGTGGATCCTGTCAATCGAGCTGAGCATGTCGCACTGAGACGGCACGCCCGTTTTGGGACGCATCGCCTACACACTCATGTTGATGACTGCTCCACCCTGTGGGGTTGCAGAAGATTACCAGCTTGAAACCCGTTGTAACAACACTCAGTGATTGGTAGAGAGACAGCTGCAGCAGAATGTGTGGGTTTGTGAGGTAATTCGATGTGAGTGGCTGCTGAGGTGATGGTATGTACAGGATTGCCCTGATTTCCGGATTCAGAGGATCAGAGCTGAGCAGGTGTCTCCAAGGGCAGCACTGATACCAGGAACCAAGGGCATTGAGACCAGCATTCATGATGTTTGTTTACGTCGCATATTCCACTACAGCTCTGTGGCATCTCCACTACAGCTCTGTGGCATCTGGAGGCATTCACCACGCTGCCGCTACATGCCGTCATCAAGGACATCCAGGCGCACCCCGGTGCGACGGCGGTTTCTATCGACCAGGAGCGTCTGGCATAGAGGTGTGTTATCATGTGGTTTTGATCAAATTTGTGAAAGTCATCTGATGTCACCAGCGCGTATCCGGAATCGGGGCTTTCTTTGAGCTGAGATCATTAGCGAGTGATTGCGACGTGCTAAAGGGACGCGAAGAGCTTGTTGTCACTCACATAGTTTCGATAGCGTCAGCTTGTCTGCGCGCAGGCCCGCGAGCAGCTTTGTATGGCGCCACTGAGGCGCCGTCCTCGATGGGCCCGCGCTCTTGCCCCCGTCGCGCTGCTGCTTGTGGCAGCAACGACCGTGGTGGACGCCCTGGAGCGCTTTCAGCATGCTGCAATTCTCAACGATCAGCCCGCCCGCCCGGATGCGAGGCAGACGCAACGCACAGCAGCACAAGCAGGGCGGCCGCTGCCAAATGCAGAGTCGTCAATGCAGGCGAGCTGCACGAAAGGCATGCGCGATTGCGCCATGCTCGTGCGGTTGCTTTGTGGCAGGTCCAGAGGGTTGGGTAACACAGCTCTTTCATGCGTCATCCCATCAGACTCGGCAGGCTCACGCCGGCTCAACCAACCCCGCCGCCGCTCGGCTGTCTCGCGCAAGTACCAGCCTGCGTCCAAGCACCAAACCCCCATCAACGCATTCCAACACCAAGAAGCTCCCAGGACACCCACCTCCTCCATACATTTCGCAAACCACGCCCCTAGATTGCGGCGCGCCAGCCCCTGTTTGACTACGCGGTCCAGCAGGGCCTGGCCATCCTCAACGCGACAGTCAAGAACGCCACCATTGACGAGATCAGCGCCACAGTGGAGGTCCCCCTGCTGGGGGGCATCGACGTCACAGTGCGGGACGGTGCGGGGCGCGGCAGGTGGTGGGGCCGCGGCCAGTGGGGGCAGCGGGAGGCGGGGGCCAGCAGCCAGCGCTTGTCGCGCGGAGGCACGGGCTGCGTCCTGCTGAGCCAGGGGCCACTGGCAGAAGAGGGTGGTCAATAACACGCAAGCCCCTGCCCACCATCTTGACACACACACATGCGCTCATTGCACAAGCGCGCGCACACACATACGCACACACACACACAATTCTGCTCTACGTCCTCCTCCCCCCTGTTGGCCCCCAGTCAACGTGACCACGCTGCAGGTTGACCCCGCCCTGGCGCGCGTAGCCATCGAGGCGGGCTTCTACCATGCCGCAGCGGCCAACGTCACAGCAAACGTGCGCAGCCACTGGGTCTGGCCCAAGTTGATGCAATCAGCTCTGCTGGGGGTTGTGCGCACATCCCGCTGCCAACAGCCCGCCCTTGTTTTCGTACTCGGCTTTGCGAATGTTGGGCGCCTTGCGGGTTCCACACCCGTTCGTGCCTGATCCGTCCCCCATCCCCCCATCCCCACCGCTCAGATCACTTTTGGCTGGTCCTGGTCCAAAGGGCCCCTGGGTGGCAGCGGGGTGGGGGAGCTGTTCTTGGAGGGAGGGGCGCTGGACATGATCTTCCTGGTGGGGAGTTCAAC
>NW_014011380.1:9878-10631 GCF_000611645.1 Monoraphidium neglectum
GGGGGGGGGGGGGGCGGGGATGAGAGCGAGGGGATGGGGGTGCCAGGGGGTGCCCGATGGCTTGCAGCAGTCGGACTGGCAAGGGGTGACGTAGGTTGCACAGCCACATGCAGCGCTGCTGCAAGTCATCAATCATCTTTAGGATGGGGTTTGGGGCTCGGGGTTGTCACTGCTCTTGACACGCGTCGGCAACCACAGCAGCTCAAGGCAGCTGCAATCCCCTTCTCCTCACCGCCCTTCCCACGCGCCCTCGCCCCTCGACCCCGGCTCTGCAGGTGCGCAATCAGGAGGGTGGTGCCCCCCAGGTGGTGCCTGTGTCCAGTGGTGTGGCCTTTGAGGACCTCCAGCTCAGTGTTCACGCCGCCAGCGCAGACTGGCTGTACCAGGTGGGACAGCGGCCCCAGGGGGCGGGGGGGCGCATTGGGGGTTGACCAGCTGCCGGATGATCTGCGCGCACACTCCGCGGTATCCATTCTCTGGGCTCCGGGTGCAGGGCGGGGGTGCTTGAGGGCGGACTGGATTGCTCCTGGCATGGGCACGTGTGTCGTAGACACCCAGGTGCTGGCCAAGGGGTGCTTCTGGTTAGCGCGTGTGAAGGGCTCTGAAGCCGCCTTCTGACACGTGAGAAGCATTGACCCGCTGGGGCTGGGTGCCCCCCCCCTTTCTTCCCCCCTCCCCCCTCTTGAAAGGCCCTGCTGTACGTGTTCAAGGGGGCGGTGCGGCGCCAGATTGAGGGCGCCATGGACGACGCAC
>NW_014011379.1:0-6071 GCF_000611645.1 Monoraphidium neglectum
CCGCGCAACAAAGGCGCTGCGGCAGGCAGCCGCGCTGGTCAGGCCCGGGGGCCGCCTGCTGCTGCTGGAGCACGGCCGCAGCAGCTACGGCTGGCTGAACGAGCGGATGGACATGGCGGCGGCGAAGCACCGGGAAAAGTGGGGGTGCTGGTGGAATCGGGACATCGACGCCATCGTCAAGGAGGTGGGGGCGGTGTGATTTTCGCGTCCCTCCTTGTGGTGCGGCGTTGCTTTTTTGTTTGCAGTGACTGCCTAAGGGCTGCTCCCCAATTCTGGATCGCGACAGGCGGCGGCGGCTTCCGCGACTGTGGGCGACGGGGCGCCTGGGGGTGGTGGGTATGCCGTTGAACTTGGTCAAGTATAGTCTCACGTGGGGCCTGCATCGACCTCGAAAGCGGCTCCTACTCGTGGTGTTGACCTGCTTTGACTTCAGTCAAACGCCGACGCGCCGCGACAGGCGGGCCTCGACGTGGATTGGTCCTGGCGGTGGCACTTTGGGACTACCTACATCATAGCCGCACGGCCGGGCGCGGCGGCGGCGGCGGCGGCGGCAACGACAGCTGCGGCGCCACCAGCGCCGGCCGGGAGCTGAGTTTGGTCATGTGCTTGTCGAGCATCACCTTGTTCTGCGGCCGCACATTACTGCGTGCGTACCAAGGCGGCGGTGACACCACATTTCGTATTGTGGTGGCACGCACCCTATGACGATGCTGGTGGGTGCGCTCTTGCCGCGTCCTTCGCCGCGCGCGTGGAGATGTGAAGCGGCGGCGTTGTGTGCTCGCTTGGCGCCGCCCACGCTCTCCGGGATGGGGACCTGTGGTGTTGCTGGGCTGCACTATTCTGTGCATTCCCAGGGCGCGGGGTCGTCATGTCCTACGCATTTCGGTGCAACCGCAAGGGCAGTGCCTCGCCTCCTTGTAATGGCTTTTTGTGTGCAAGGTGAGATTCTCAGGTTTTGGGGCACAAGCACCAGCCCAAAATGAAGTGCAATGCCAGCGGCCGCCCGCCAAGCAGCGCTGCGTACCTAAAGCCCAGTCAGCGCGAGTTGACCCAACGCCCGAGACCAGTGTGCCACCACGATGGCATGCAGAACATCAACGACATTGGTCTTGTTGTTGTTTTTTTTTACCGTGAAGCCGACGCACTTTTGGTTGCGCGAGATCAAGGCTCAATTCCCACATTCTCAACCCCGCGGATCTAGACCCAGCGACTTTCAAACAAAAAGACTTGCACAACTACACTGCCATCTGGGCGCTCCTAGATCGGTCAACGGGTGGTCGAAGCTTGCAGCAGCGTCGGCGATGCAGAAAACAACACGATTATGGGTCCTAACGTGGCTGTTGGCAGCTTCACTGGCATCAGGTGTCTTGACACCGGCGCCACGCCGCTGCGCATTGTGTGCATGCTGCGCTGCTGCGTTGCGCCTGCATCTGCGGCGGATGCGGCCGTGCGGCAAGCACTTTGCCAGATCCGACCCCAACTCATGCTCCATCACTGCTGCTGTGTACATTGTTATGCCTCTGCAGCGCAGATGCAGTTGGTGGACATGGCCTCAGCGGCCTCCCCGGCCACCTTCATCGCCTCCAACATGAAGCTGGTGGGAAGCTGCCCCGCGCGCCGCCTGCCACGGCAGCGTTGTCGCTGCTTGCTTGGTGTGGTGCAGTCGCAGCCGGGAACGGCGGCTTCTGCAGCATCGGGCCGGACGGTATCCTGCAGCTGCCTGCCCTTTTCTTGCCCTTATGCTGCGCTGGTGGCAGCAGCACATGGCCACAGCTCTAGAGATCTGCGTCACATCACTCTGCGCTGCGCCAGCAACAGGGGCAGACGCTCAATGAATGGGGAGAATTCCGGTTTTGCTTTCAGAGCAAAGGCAAAACCCTGCAATTGTGCTCCGCATGCCGGGTTGCATCAGTCACCCAAGCGCCAGCCCCATCGCTCCCGCTGCCTCTGGGGATGCCCTCATGCGCGGCACCTGGACAGGTAGCGCTGGTGGGCGGCGCGATCGCGGCCGCGGGCGCGGTACTCATTCTCGGACTCATTAGCCTCGACTGCTGCTTCAACAAGTGAGCGGGGTGCCGGGCGATGACAACCTCGGCCAGCCGAAACGGGCGCACGCGACTTGGTTGCTGCGTTTTGCAGTCGGCCCTGGGCAGCGGCCACAGCAGCGTTTCGCACAGCGAGCAAGCTGGCAATCTCGGCGGGCCGTGGCCACCCGGCGGCGCGCGGCCGTGCCTCGCCACCCGCGTGTGTGCGCTCGGCCGCCCGTCCCGGCCCGATCTGAATCGGCAGGCGATTGCTACTGCGCGTGCAGGCTGCCCAACCAGCTGGCACCGGAGGCTGTTGACAGGAGCATCGTGGTGCGATGACCCCTGTGTGATACCTCTTAACTTGCGGCTGCATGCATGCAGCAGCACATTGCGGAGAACATGCGCAGAACAGCGGCGCCATGTGTGTTGGGTGCTGCAGGAGCATTGTGGCGACTCATGCGAGTCGGCATGCGTGGGCGCACCGTACAGCAGCTGCGTCGCTGGAGGTGCGGGCGCCGACCAGTCTGAGGGGAAGGCCGGTGCGCACAACCGGCGAGGTGCACAGGTCGGCAAGATTACCAGCAAGTCATTGACGCCCTTATTCGTCTCATCACTGCTTCCTTTGAATTCACAGGACGCGTTTGTGGCGAGCAGGCAGCAGCGGCGCTACTCAGCGGAGCGCCCCGGGCCGTCAGAGGGCTGGCAGTAGCTGCCGCTGCGCCTCCTGCTGCTGCTGCTGCTGCTGCTGCTTTCTGCCTCCCCCCACAGCTGAGGAGACAGGGGCTTGCGGCAGCGGCTCAGCAGCCCCTTTGGTGTGATGTGTTGCAGTGTATGTAGATGGCTCGGTCCTCCTGTATGGTGTGCTGTAAGCTTTTCGGGTGTTACTGTAGGGCCAAGCGACGTGTGTGGTGCGCAAAAGCAAGCACCTGTCCTGACGCTGCGTCCTGCCCACACTGCAACGCACACTGTTTATAAACGATACGGGCGTGCAGCGGCACCCGGGCGCGCCCAGGGCATTCCCAAACCAACGCCATGGTGTCGCCAAAGCCTGTGTGTGGCGGGGTGGTTACAAGCAGCAGCAGCGCGCCGCAGGGCGCGTGGGCGGCGAGAGAGCGGCTTCTCGCTCTGAGAAAAGCAAACATGCGGGGAGGCAAACGGTGTATATATATAAGATGCATCACCGCCTTGAAATTCGAAACGGATGCAGTCCCCAGCCAGTGCTGAGCAGTGACGCGTCAGCGGCGGGAATGCATCAACGGGGCGAAACGCGCTCTGCAAGCAAGTGATCAACAGCGTCCTGGCATGTGTGCGAATGTGCGTGGTCATGCGGGTCGCGGCGGGGCCGCAAGTATTGCTATCGAGCAGGGCATCCCAGGCGGCGTGGCTGCGCGGGGGCTCCGCTGACCAAACATAAAATACACCGCGCGCCGCGGACGAAGAGCAGGACGCCGGTCGGCGCGGCGCCCGGCCGGCAGAGGGCGGGAGATGGTGGCGGCAGCCGCGCAGAGTGGGGTGCGGTCGAATCACTTGCGGCAGCCAAAGCACGCATGTGCTTAAAGATGGAGGCGGCAATGCGCCGCAGACGAGGCCGTTTGTGCGCGTCGGGAACCCCGCGCGGCGGGCCACGCCACAGACAGCTGGGGCCGCAGGACCACAGAGGCGGAGCTGGTACGCCTGAGGCAAACAGGGGGTGAGCGGGTTGGGACGCGCTGCCTACAAAGCCGTTTGCAGTATGCGCGCGCGCGCGCTGGGGGCTCGCGCGTGCGTCGCCGCTGAGGGCGGTCGCGCCAACCTGGAGGAGTGGGATGAAGCGAGCTGCCGAAACGGACGGGGCTGCGTCCGTGCGGCTGCGTTGCCTGCTGCCCGCGGCGGTGCTGGCGATTTTTCGGCGCCGGCTGCAAACTGAGAGGGCTGCCGTACACCCGACGCCATCCGCAAGGTCGCTGAGCGCCTGCAGCAGCGGGTTGACCGACACAAAGCAGCAGCTCGCGCCCAATACAGCGCACCATGCTAATGTCGCCTCGCTGCAGGTCGGGTTGGGGTCGAAAAATAGTGGCGTGATGCATGCAGGTCCACGAGCAGGATAGATGGGGCCTGCGCGCGGACAGCGGGGTTGGCGCCCAACAACGTGGCAATTCAGGCGGTGACGTGCAGCGACGCGGTGCGGGCGCCTGGGGCGTCGCGCATTGGGCGGCTTGCCGGGCGGGTCGCACTACAACACATGATATGCGGTGGGGTGGGGTGCATGGAGCAGTCCTCACTGACAGCCAAGCGAGGGCGCGGCGGGAGACGGGTGACACAGTGCGTCGCGACCATGGCGGGGGTGTGGATGCGCGCGGGCGCCGGTCAAACCGAGGTAAAACAGTGGTCAAACCAGCTCACAATGGTCAAACCTTTGGCAGGGGTGGTGGATTGAGCAAAAAATTGCTCCAGGCCAGTGCAAGTGACGGCCGAGGGGCAGGCCGGCACAAATGATGGTGCGGCTCCAGCCCTGTTGCGCCGGTGCGGGCGCGAATGCGTGCATGCGTTTGATGCTTACGCAGGCCGAGGCTGGCGGCCCCGCTGCAGCCGGCAGAGTGCAAGAGGGTTGCAGCATGTGCATGTGCAGAATCAAACTCCAGCGGGCCCCAGCCCAAAAACCGATGCACCCCGCGCTCGATGTGCCGACCGGCGTGCATCCATACCCATCCGTTTGAGTTGGCGCCGGGTTGCCAGGGGGCGACAGGCTCCTGCCAAGGTTCATTGAGTGCTGGGCCCGTGCGGGGCGGCAGCATGTGGGGGGCTCCGCAGCCGCCGCCTACCACCGGGCCAAACGTGCAGCAGACCGGGGGGCGCCCGGCCAAGGAGCCCCCGCGTACGAAATTGGTGCGCCCGCAACGAACCCGCGGCGCCCCGAAATGGATCCACAATGCAAGCCCGCCCGCCCAATACATCCAAGTGTCCTGATCCCGGCCCCGCACAGCCTGCAAACTCCCGGCCGGCCCTCGCGGCCGTTGCAGGGAAGAAAAGAAAGACCATCCCTCAAGGCCTGCTCGCCGCAGCGCCCCCGACCAGCTGAAACAGCCCAAGCTTCCAGTCAGCTACCCAGTGGGGGCGGCGGCAGCGAAAGCCGGCGCGTAGATCCCTGGATGTCAGATGAAAGCGCTCTTTTGTGGGCAGCCCGGCGCCGCCCCAAGCCGCTGACGCAGCTTCCCTCGCTGTTCGTAAAGGAATCCCATTCATAAGGGTAAACGCTCCAACGACCACAGACCCGAAGCCGCGCCCTGGCGCGTGTTGCGCACTGCAAGAAAGAACTGCACCGCGCGCAACCAGCCTCACGGTGCGGACGCCGGCGCTGCACCCGCCGCCGTCGCCGGCGGCGGCGGCGGCGGCGCGGCCGACAGGGCCCCGATCGCGCCCCGGCAGAAGGGGCAGCGCGGCGCCCCGCCCTTCGCCACCCGCAGCACGCCGCGCGCGCAGGGCGCGCACATGCAGTGGCCGCAGGGCGCCAGCCGCAGCGCGGGCGCCAGATCGAGGCAGATGCCGCAGCAGTCATCATCGTCGTCGTCCTCGCAGCCCCCCTCAGTTGTTACCGCACCAGCTTCCGACCAGCTTCCGGCGCCGCCGAAGCTGCCGCTGCCCGCCGCGGCCGCCGCGCCCGCTTCCCCGCTGCTGCTGCTGCTCCCACTGCTGCTGCTGCTGCTGCTGCCGCCGCCGTCGCTGCTGCCGCAGCCGACGACGCCACCCGCAGCTCTGCAGACGGCGAGCGCCGCCGCCGGCACCGGCCGGGGTGCCGACGCCAGCGGCTGCGGCGCGCGGCCGGCTGCTGCTCCAAAAAAGGCCTGCTCGGCCTCGATTTGGTCGAGCCATTTGGTCAGGTGCGCATTCAGGGCACGCGCGGCGAGCGCCTGATGGGGGGAAGACAGGTGGGCGCGAGCGGTGCAGGGGGCAGGGGGCTCGAGGCGGCGGCGCAGGCAGAGGCGGGGCTCTTGGGCGGCAGCCAGCGCGAGCCAGGCAGCAGCTGCGGCGTGCAGCTGCGAGCGGGGCGGGCAGGGGCGCGGGGGC
>NW_014011379.1:6230-8355 GCF_000611645.1 Monoraphidium neglectum
GGGGCGCGGGGGCCGCGCTGGGGGTTGTAGCTAGGGGTTTGGGGGTCAGGGGGCGGCCGCACCTGAAGGCTTGTGATGTTGGAGCGCGGGATATTGGCGCCGGCTCGGGCCAGGGGGCGGCGGATGGGCACCAGAGGGTCCAGCAGGGCCCCGAGCTGTGGGCCGTGGCCGCAGGCCTCGGCGATCTGGGAGGGGGCGTTCAAAACGACAGCTGTTGGTGATCTGGGGGGACCCATGCATGAGAGCCTCCGTGCATCGCCAGTCAGGGCTCAGGGTGGCCGCCACATCAGGGTTTTCGACGGAACATGGAATTAAATGCATCTTGATTCGGACGCTCCAGGCAACAGGTGTGTCCATGGAGATGGTGAAGAGTCTTGGGTGGTGCCGTGAGAGGAGGGGGTGCGCACGACGCTGACTCACCTCCTCCTGTCACTGCACTCCACAACTCAAAGGGTTTGCATTAATGATGCTGTAACACGCCCCAACACGCACACACACACACACGCACGCACACACGTCCCCCAGAGGCCCTCCCCACCTCCCACGCCGTCTTGCCGCGCGAATCCAGCGCCAACCGTGGATCCAGGTAGGCGTCTGCCCCCCCAAGGCAGCACACACGTACGCACACAAGTACACAAACAGCACACACACACACACACACACACACACACACACACACACACACACACACACACACTCACCTCCCAGGCCGTCTTTCCGCGCGAGTCCAGCGCCAACCGCGGGTCAAGGTAGACGTCTCCCTCCCAAGGCAGGCGCGACGCGCCGGCGCCCGCAGCAGCAGCGGCCGCGGCCCCCCCCAGGACGAGCTGCTGGTGCAGCTGGTTGGCCTGTTGAGATTCGTTGTTGGGTTAGAATGTTAGGGTTGCTATTATGTTGTGGTTTGACTTTGGCGGTGTTTTCATAGGCTTCATGCCACACAAGTGCCTGGATGCGCATGTGTGTAAGCATATGTGTGTATATGTATGTGTGTGTACATGCACACTAATGCGGACGTATGATATATGTCGGTTTCCACATGATGCTGCACTCACGTAGCACTCCAGGAGGGCCGTGGTGACACTCAGGTGACCCCGCAGGGCCGCCAAGTGCTGCAGGCGGGCCAGGGGAAGGGTGGGCGTGTTGACACGTTGTGCACATTGCGTTGGCAGCGCGCATGCGCGTTGCAGGAAAAAGCGTGCTGATGGTTTTCGTACTCGCTTGGAATAGGGGAGGGCCAGCGGTCGGCCCGGCCCAGATTCAAGGTGCGGTGCCCGAGTTGCATCAACGGGCTTCCCCTCCGGCATTCGATTCATTGCGAGCGGCCGGCGCCGCTCGGCCGGGCGTCGGTCGGCCTGGCATGACTCACCAGCGGCGTGCTGCCGCACACGACAGTCCGCAGGTCACCCAGCCCGTCCTGGTTGCTCGTCGGCAGCATGACGCGCGCCCCCGCCGCGATCAGCACGCGCGCGACGGGCGCATAGCCGTAGAGCGCGGCAAAGTGCAGCGGCGCGAAGCCGCCGGCGGTGCGGGCGTCGACGAGGCGCCAGGCGTCGCCGCCGCGGTGGGTGAGCAGCGCGGCGGCGCAGCGGGCGCTGCCTCCGATGGCAGCGTGGTGCAGCGCCGTGCGGCGCGAGTCGGGGTCGACGGCCGCGGGGTCGGCGCCCTCCTGCGTGGGGGCGGTCAAACACGGTCAAACGCGGTCAAACATGGTCAAGATGAATCAGATTACGGGTTAAGCGGCGATGTCGGCCCCGTTCGCGCGAACACCGTCGAAAAGCACCCTGGGACGTCCCACCATTTGCTGCTACGAGGCCTGGCAATCACTCAAAGCCCCAACCAGGCTGCTTGACTCACACGGTACAGTGTGAGCCACTGGCGTCTCATCCTCCATACGCACCCGCCCGCCACCACCCCTACCCCCTGCCCCCAACGAGCGCTCGCATTGTGCAGATACACCCACGCACGCACGCATGCACGCACGCGTGCACCAATCTGCATGCAGGCGCCGCTGCGCCATTCATGGGCCCATGACTGACCGCTTGTCATGCCCACCACCAAAACAACATGGGCGCACGCACACTCTCTCTCTCTCACACACACCGTACACACACACACACGCACGCAC
>NW_014011379.1:8936-9584 GCF_000611645.1 Monoraphidium neglectum
CTCTCACACACACCGTACACACACACACACGCACGCACACACACACACACACACACACACAAAATCACCTGCAGCAGCAGCTCCACCACCTCCAGGTGGCCCCGCCTGCACGCCAGCATCAGCGCCGTCGACCCGCCGCGCGTCCGCATGTCTAATACACGCCGCACAATATCGCGCGCCGCCGCAGGCAGCTCCCCCTCAACATCTGCGGCGCCTGCTGCCGCCGCCGCGGCGCCCCCCTCGTCGCCGGCGGCGCACGCCTCGCGCGCGTGCGCTTTCAGGGCGGCGATCAGCGGGCGCAGCGCGGCGGCGCGCCCCTTCTTGGCGGCGGCGTGGATGGGGGAGCGCTGGCGCAGGCCCATGCCGCGGAGCGCTGAGGCGAGGCCGGTCTGGAAGCTGCCCGGCTTGCAGCTGCCCTGGGAAAGGTCATGCCATGCCGTCGGATTTCCGGTAGGGTCCTGGGGCGCAAGGGGAGGAGGTGGGCGTAATTGCGATGAGCTTGTGTGTGTTTGCGCTCATGTGTGTGCGTGTGTGTGTGCATGTGTGCATGTTTGCTATCAGAGAGTGAGGGGTGGGAAGAGAGGGAGAGATGAAGGTGGAGAAGAGAGAGAGAGAGAGAGAGAGAGAGAGAGAGAGAGAGAGAGAGAG
>NW_014011379.1:9920-10955 GCF_000611645.1 Monoraphidium neglectum
GAGAGTGGGGGAGGGGGGGGGTGGGAGAGAGAGACAGAGAGGGAGGGAGAAGCGACACAGTTGGATATATTTGTAAGGGTCTGCACAAGTGCGACGAACAGGCAGGCGTGCGCACGCGTTGCAGCTGCAAGGGGGTAAAGCAAGCATAGGCTCAGACCGCTTGGGCACGCTGCTGACGAGGCGCGCCCGGCGGCGGAGGGCCAACGCCGCTGCCGCGCGGGCTGGAGAGAGTGAGGGCGCGACCCAGTTGCCGCACGCGCGTGTGCGCACGGCGAATGTGAGGGCCCTTGCGGGCCGTTCGTTCCCAACCTGTATTTGCGCGCCGCCCCAGCTACTTGAGGCGGCCTGCCCCATTGCTGTCGACTCGTTGCAGTGGCCGTGCTCTGCTGCGGGCGGCCCCGTCACACGGCTGTTTGCAAAAGCGTCAACCGCAGCGGACTCTGCCCCTTCGCCGCCAGGTCTGCGCCGTGAGCCTCAATAACGGATCGCTGATTTGAATCAATGGTGTGCTGCCGATCTTCCGCCCGGTGGTGATTCACGGGCCCTCGCAATCAGAGCACGATGGATTGGAAACGGTCCGGTAATGCGCTTGCGTATGCTTGAACGAATGCGCATTTATGAACACTGCTACGTCTTAACCTAAGGCGTCCCGTGTTCGCTGGCACCGTTGGCGATCGAAGCGCTGACCAACCCATGAGCCAACCAGCGGCCAATCTGGGCCCAAAAAGCGATAGGCAGGTTACAAACCCTCTCGACCGTGCGCAGCAGGCTCAGGGTAAGGCTGTACTTCATAAAGCGACCATCACATGGTATGGCACCGGTAATGCTGGGGTCACACCAGGGTCACACATTATGATGTGCACGCCGGAGCCTCAGCAACGCCCCATGGTCGGGTCGTCTGTCTCTCGTCATTCTTCCTTAGCATCTCAACTTTCGGATCATCAAGCCCGCATCATCAAGCCCGCCTTCCAGCAGCCCGACCGACCCCTCGGCCGCCCGTGCCACCCGCCCCCCGTTGCTCCCGTGGGGTCCGGG
>NW_014011378.1:0-554 GCF_000611645.1 Monoraphidium neglectum
GAAAAACGCAGCCTGCTCGAAGTGCATCTGGGGGTGAACGGCTCTCAAAGGGGGCACCAACGGGGCCAGGAAAGACGAGACTCGCCGCGCGAGCGGCGCACACCTAACAAAAACAGGGGGCGCGGGGCGGGCGAGCGGGCGCCCGGGGCTGCGGCGGCAACGTGGGCCGGGCGGTCGCGATTTGTACAGCCCCCGCTCGCATTCTGCTGGATGTAAGGGGGGTCGGCACACCGGGGGTCAACGCACGGGAGGCACACGCGCACAGGGGTCCAATTTGGGGGGTCCGACGCGCGACACGGAAGTCAGGGCCAAACCACAATGCAAGGGGCACGGGGCGCAGGGCGGCCCGGCGCACGCGCCGCCGGGCCCCGTCCTGCGGGCGGCTGCAGGGGGGTGCGAGGAAGCGGCTCTGGCCCGAGGAGGGGGCGCGAGGGCGCGTGCGCCTGCCGCTCGCCGCACGGCGCGCGGCGCCGGCCCGGGGGTCGCGCACGCACCAACGGTGTGCGTGCGGCCCGTGGCGGGGGGCGTGGGCGCGTGCGTGCACGGGGGGAAAA
>NW_014011378.1:1062-3523 GCF_000611645.1 Monoraphidium neglectum
GCGTGGGCGCGTGCGTGCACGGGGGTAAAACCCGGCCGCCGGCGGGTACGAAGCAGGGCGGGGGTGGGGCCGGGGGCGGCCGCGCCCAGGCCCGTCCGGGAAAATCGCCGCGGGGGGCTGCCTAGTTGATTGGGGCCGCTGCGAGTCGTGCGGCGCCGCGCGGCAGGGACGCTTGGCGCGGGGTCGCCCGCGCGGCCGAGGAAGGAGGAGGCGACGGGTCGCCAGCGGGTGCGGGCCTGCGGCAGCCGCTGCTGCATACTCGCGGGTCGGAGGGCCGCCCCACGCGGCCACTGACGCTGGGAGTGCGTGCATGCGCACGGGCATGCCCTGAGGTCTTGGTGGGACCAAATTTGCGGAGGGCGAGCCGGAGGGAGCGCGCATGCGCATGCACAACATGGGGCCGCGCGAGGCGAGCGAGGGCAGAGTCGTGCGCCGCCCTGTTGCGGGCCCCCCGTCAACCGGAGGGCTGCTGGGCAGGGGTGACAGAGGGAGGGCAAGAGCGGCAGAGGCCTGAAGGCGGGGCGGCGCGCGCCCCTGGGCGCAGGGGGGGCGCGCGTGGGGCGGCGCCGCGCCAGAAGCAAGGGGTGCAGCAGGATGGCCCCCGTGGTTCGGTTAGGGGGCCAGGGCGGCCGTGATCGCGCCAGCAGGTGGGGAGCCGCGCGAAGGCGGTGCGGGCGAGTCCTGGGGAGGGGCCGCGGCGCAAGGGTGGGCGCTGCCGCGGCTTGCAGCAGCTGGGCTAGGGGCTGCAAGGCGCGGGCTGCGGGGCCGCACAAGGTATGAGACAACCCGCGCCCGCCCGCCGGCCGCGGCGGGCGGAGGGGCGCGGTTCCGAGACACGGCAGACGGCGGGTCGGCGTTCGCCGGCGTGCAGACAGACATGGCTAGTTGGGACGCGGGAGCCACCGCGACACGCGCGGGTGGCGCCAAAAGAATGGGGTCTGGAGGGGCGGGCAAGCGGGCGGGCACGCTGTCAGGCACGGGCGCGCCGCGGGGCCCCGGCTCGGGGTGCGAGTGGCCCTGCAACCGACATGACGAACAGGAACGACGAGGCCGGGGGCGCCGCAGCAAGGGCGCCGGTTTGAGGAGGGGGCGCGCCCACGCCCGCCGGCGGCGGGGACGCGTGGGGCGGGAGGCGGCACACGAGCCGCGGGGCCGGCGGGGCCCCACGGATGCCTGCCTGCCTGCGGGCGGCGGCGGCGCAGATGCGTGGTGCGTGCAACGAGCTGGACGCGCCTGTGGGGATGGGGTGTGAGCAGCCGGCGCCGGAACTTGGGTGCGTGGGGGCAGTGCATGGCTACCTATGCCACTCCCGCCGCGGCGCCCAGCGCACGCACGCCACGGCCGATCCCGCCCGCCGCTCGCGCTGGCGCCGCTCGTGGCTGCATGTCTATCGCGGCACCCGAGGAGGCCCCGCCACGAAGCGCTTGGTGAACGGGGGAGCGCCGCCCCGAAACCCACGCGCGCCCCGCCGTCAAAAAGTGGATGTGTCAGTGCTGCCCAAAAACAGAGAGGGGGAAGCGGCCCCTCCCAGGGGCGGCGCGGCCGCGGGGCCCGTTTCGGGCGGCAAGCCTGCCGGCCGGCCGGCCGCGCGCGCCATCGCCAGGGGCCGGGTTTCGTTGGGGCAGCGCCCATAGGGGGCACGAGCACGCGCGCGCGCAGGCGGCGCGCGGGGCCCAGCCCTGGGGGGCTGTGCTGCCGCAGGCCGCGCGCGCGGGCGGCGGCGCCTCCGCCGGGGCGGGTGAGGGCGGGGGAGGCGCATACGTCGGGCGCACCTCCCCCGCCACGGCGGCTAATCCGCCGCCAGGCCGGCGGTGCGCCGTGCCGAAGGGATTGGGAAAGCTGTTCTTGTGGCGATGCATGCCGTGCAAGTGAAATAAGTTGCGCCGCGCCCGCCCCCCAAGAGGCGGCGCGGCGGCGGCGCGCGATGGGGGCGGGGGCCGCGCGTGCGCCCCGCGCGCCTCGGGCCGCGCGATTCCCATCGCATGCCAGGCCCGTGGCTTTAAGATTTGGCGTGCGCGGGTCGCGCGCGCCGCCCCCGCCCGTGCCGCCGCCGCCGGCCCTTTTGGGCGCGCTCCAACAAACAAACACAAAGGGGCCCGCCTCGGCGGCGGCGCCGCCGCCGCGCGGGTGCGCCCGGAAAAAAAACAGCCGGAGCCCGCTGGAAGTCAGCTGCTCGCAGCCCCACCCGCGCCACCGCGGGCCGCCTTGGCGCGGCCAGCCGGCCGGCCGGCCGGCGTCGGCGGCGGTGTCGGCGCTCATGCGCAGTAGAGCTTCTCCTCGATGTGGGGCGGGATGGGCTTGATCTCCGTGCCCAGCTCCTGCTCGATGCGGTACCTGGAAGACGGGGAGTCGGGGGCCAGTGGTGGGGTGGGGTGGGTGGAGGTTGCGGCAAGGACCCCACATGTAAGGGCTGCGGGCAGCCCCGGAGGCCCAGACGCGCGCGCCGCGGTGTGTGTGTGTG
>NW_014011378.1:4120-5664 GCF_000611645.1 Monoraphidium neglectum
CGGCGAGGCCCAGGTGGCCGAAGCGCCCGCTGCGGCCCACGCGGTGGAGGTAGGTCTCGCTGTTCTTGGGGAAGTCAAAGTTGATGACCTGGCGGTCGACGGGTGTGGTTTTGCGGGTTTGCAGTGTTTCTGTTTGTGTGTGCGTGTGTGTGTGTGTGTGTGTGTGTGTGTGTGAGAGTTGGGGTGAGGGTTGCACGAGGGGGCGCGCAGAGGACAGCGTGCAGGTGGCAAGGGCGTGCTGGGGTGGAGCTCTGAGGAGGCAGGGGGTTGCAAGCACGCGCAACGCTGGCCGTGTTGCCGTGATATGCACGACCGTGTGCGCACCACGTTGACGGACTGGATGTCAATGCCGCGCGTGAAGAGGTCTGAGGACACCAGGTTGCGGCACAGGCCGTTGCGGAAGTCGTGGAACACGCGGTTGCGGTGGGCCTGGAGCATCTTGGCGTGGATGTAGAAGCAGCTGCGGGGCGCGCGCGCGAGTGAGTGCACGAGAGCGCAAGGGCGAGCGTGATTGAACGGGAGACAAAACGCGCTGGTGTGTGTGTGTGTGTGTGCATTGAGCAAGAGGTTGCGGCGCCTGGCATAGGGGGGCGTGCTGGAAGCGCGGACAAAGGGCGGCTGCCGCGCTCGCAGAGCCTCCCAGAAGCTCGATAGCACCGCGCAGGAGGGGCCGCCGGCGACTGTGGGGCTCCTGGCGCAGGCCAGCGTGCGCAGGCGCCAATGCTTTCGCGTCGCACCTGTACCCTAGCTCTGTGATCTTCTTGGCCAGGAGCTCTACGCNGGTTGACGCTGTTGCAGAAGATGATCGACTGGTTGATGCGCAGCTGCGGGGAGGACGGCGGGGACGGCGACCGGCGCGGGGCGGGAGGAGCGTCAGCGGCGGGTCTCCCCGGCACGTGGGGCGCCAGGGTGCGCCTCGAGGAAGGGGGGCGGCGGCGCGGCCGGCCCTCTGTTGGGGCAGCAGGGCCGCACCTTGGAGAAGAGCGTGTTGAGGCAGTGCACCTTCTGCCTCTCCTCCACAAACGCGTAGTACTGCGTCACGCCCTTGAGCGTCAGCTCGTCCATCAGGTTGATGATGTAGGGCTTGCGCAGGAACTTCTCCTTGAACTGCTTGACCGTGACCGGGAAGGTCGCGCTGAACAGCATGATCTGGCGGTCGTCGGGCAGGAACGAGATCAGCTGCTCGATCAGCGGCTGGAACTCGGGGGACAGCAGCTTGTCGGCCTGCGGGGGCAGGGGCGCCCGGCGGGGCGAACGCCAGGTTCAGTTCGGGCGCGGGAAGGGCTGGGGGTCAGCGGCGCGCGCATGCGCCCTGGACTGCAAAAACTGAGCTTTTTGACGCAACTGGGGACCAGGCAGCGGCGCACGGATGTCTCTAGGCGCATGGCAGCCCCTTGGCGCATGGCCCCAGGAGCGTGTCACCGCCCACCTCGTCCATGACCAGGACGCGGCAGTTGTTGAGCTTGCACACGCCCTTGCTGGCCAGGTCAAGGATGCGGCCGGGCGTGGCCACCACCACGTGCACGGGCTGGGGGGGGGGGGGG
>NW_014011378.1:6158-11436 GCF_000611645.1 Monoraphidium neglectum
GGGGGGGGGGGGGGGGCGAGGGGGTCGAGGGAGCCGGGGCGCAGCGGAGCCGGCGTTGGCATCGGGCGAGCCCCCAGGTTTGCGACGCGCGCAGCGGCATGGGTTTGATGCCGCCGCACGCACAGCAGCGCCTCAAGCCACGCGCGGCCTGCGAGAACGAGCGTCGACCTGCCGGCCTAGCCAGCCCAAGCTGTCAACACGGATCGTCCGACCGAACGGGCACCTCTTTGGCCCCCAGGCAGCGACGCCACTAACCCTGGCCCACCTGGTAGAGGCGCATGATGTCATCCTTGAGGCTGGTGCCGCCAGTGGTCACCATGACGTCAACCGCCAGGTGCTTGCCCAGCTCCTTGCAGACCTGGGCCGTCTGCAGCGCCAGCTCGCGCGTCGGGACCAGCAGCATGGCTGCGCGGCGCGGCGTACGAGGGGCGGGCGCGTCAGGGAATGCAAGTGATGGAGGTGGGGTCGCCTGCTACATGCAACCAAAGCCACACCTGCTGGCTAAGGGTCGTATGGATCACGGCGCTGTATCACAGCGCAGCAGCGCACAAGTGGAGTGTGGGTGGGTGTGCCGGCAAGCTAACCTCTCCGGGCGCCTGGCACGCGCCCAAGACTGCCGCCGCGGACCGGCCGCGCCCACCACCGATGCGCCCAGCGCCGCACCTTGGACCTCGTTCTTGGTGGGGTCGATCTTCTCCAGTACAGGGATGGAGAAGGCGGCGGTCTTGCCGGTGCCGTTCTTGGCACGCGCGAGGATGTCGCGGCCGGTGAGCGCGATGGGGATGGACTCCTCCTGGATGGGCGAGGGCTTCTCAAACCCCTTCTCGTAGATGCCCATCAGCAGCTCGCGCTTCAGGAAGTAGTCCTCGAACTCATGGCCCTTGGTGGCCGTCACATCCTGGCGGCGGGTGATGCGGGCGGGCGGCGCGGTCAGATCATCCAGCGTTGCTGCATGTGCGCCGCCGCAAGGCGCCCACGCAGGGACGTCATGGCGCACGCAGAACTCATGTGGGCGTATTTACACACGGCACAGGCTCCTGAGATACGGCTCCTCTGATGAGACGAGCGCCACTACCTTCGCCGAGAATCGGCTCAGCCAACACCACGAACAAAATCCAGCAGAACAAAATCATCTCCTCCTATACCTTGATAAGCATGCGCCCGCCACCCAGGCTCGGACGATCTGGCCATACTGTGCCTGTGCCCAGCCCGTGGGCGCCCTCCCTCCCCGTCAAAGGCACTCACGGCAGTACGTATGCGCAGGTCCTTCTCAGGGATCTTGAGCGACTGCTTCCAGTCCTCTGACGCGGGCGCCACTGCCATCTTTCACAGCTGCTGGCTGGGGGCTCGCGTCCTTGGCGCGGGGCAGGTAGCCGGGGCGTGGGAGGGGATACAGGCTCCGAGGGGTCACGCTGGGCCGAATACGGGCTTTGGGGGCCGCTTTGTCCAGAGGTGCGAGCAAAACAGACCGCCTTGATCCGCGGTTTGATACAGGCTTCCAAGCAGGCAGTCTTGAAGACTGTGTTTGTAACAGGGTTGATACACTGTGTGCGGGAGTGAGGTGCAGCTGGTCTCCCAAGAAAGCTGGGGAAAATCCTGCAGGTTGATGCAGCAGCTGCTGTGCACGTGCTGGCCGCCAGCGACCCTGCGCCCCCAGAAGCCCAGGGGAAGCGCTTAGGAAAGCAAACTGCTACGTGGTTGCCTGCAAATCGCCGAAGTTGGGTCATGCCAAGGAAGTGCACTGGCGGTTGACGCCGTTCGACCAACCACCGCACACCATTCCGCCGCCGCCAGTTTCAACCCTGCTAAACACAGTGGAGCGCTCACCCGGAGTATGGAAGCATGAACGCCTGTCCATGGGGCTCTGCGCGGTAGAAGGGCTCGTGGCACACACGTCTGTCTCGTCGGGAAGGCCACGAAACCTGAGTGTCAGGTCGACCGCGAGGGGGGTTGGCCAGGGGTTGAAACCGGGCGAGGGGCACGCTGATGTGTTCGTTGGGACCATGGTGCTCTTGAGACGTTGGTGCGTGTTACGATGGTGGTGCGAGGGACGAGCTCGCTGGAGCTGTATTGTGGCTTGTTATACATTGCAGCAACCACAAACAGCAGATGTGGTTACCACAGCATGCCGCTCTGTACTGTGTTCCTTCCAGCTGGTCCGGGACTCTGACGAGGAAGGCACGTGATGTGACAGCAAGTGGTCCACGCAGCCACATCTACAAATGGGGTTGTGCTGTTCGCCGGGGGTGGGGGGATCGCAACTGACAAGATCCACATGGCAGCCTGTATGCTGACTTGTATCGCGCGCGAACCTGCAGCGGCATATGCTGCCTCCTATGCTAATTACCACCGACATGGTAATGCTGTACCGACATGGTAATGCTGTGTGTGCATTCCGCCTAATGAGGTCAACATGTGGTCAACTTGCGGCTTCCCCACCAGAGTCAAGGTGGGAGGAGAAGATGATTGCACATTGTTTTCGACATCTTCACCGCATTTAATCAGTCGTGCATGTTCGGTGTGCACGCCTGTGTTGTCATGCTGTGGGTTCAGTGCTGCACAAGTGGCTCCTGCCGCCGTTTGCTGCACCAGGCGAAGACGTGAGAGGGTATTGTATGGTTTTGACCACAATTGTTGTGACATTCAATGACATAACCTGCGAACCGAGTGTGTCTGATCAACATGGACCCTTGTTGCTCAGTTGCAGTCTCAGGGTAACTTGTGCTCTTGCCTCGTAGGGCGCGGCCATCCATTTGTACGCGATCTAAAACCATCTCAAACCCAGCGAAAATTATTGACTTAGACCTCCAGCCACCACAACAGTGTCACAGGAAAGCCCGCGTTCTGTGATCTTACTTTCGATAGCAGGGATCAACTCCAGGGCGCTATCTCGTGACCAGGGGGCATCTTCTGCCGGAAACTGCTCCCAGGTGTGCCTGCGCGGCGCCTGTGGTGCCCAGATCGTTCTGCGCGGAGCGCCACTCCCCATCCCCGTGCAGGGCTGCTCAGGATCTTCCCACGAACTTGAATCTCACGCATGGGGCCCGCATGCGCCCGTGCAAGCAGCCAGCGCGCCTGCATGGCCGCGTCATTGCGTTTGCGCACCGTGCTCAACCAGCGACGGCCGCCTGAGCATGCGGGCCCCTCCGTCTGCTGCCAACCCCTGCGGCGCACATGCCACAGACCACACAAAAATGAGGGCGGGCGCTGTGCCGCGCAAGAAGGACTTCAAGAAGGGCATCGACGCGGACGACGCGCGCCGCAAGCGCGAGGACAACATCATCGAGCTGCGCAAGGCCAAGCGCGATGAGCAGCTGCAGAAGAAGCGCGTCGTCAACGCTGGGCCTTCTTATGCCATGGAGGACAGCTCAGCACGCCCCATGGGCCTGCCGCACAAGGTGAGCCGCGGCTGCGTGCCGTCCCGCATGCGCATGCGCACGCGCTCTGGCGCCTGCAGTCGCGCCGTCGAGCCCGCACCCAGCCAGCAGCACGCCCTGCCCTCCAGCAACACGCTGGCAGCGGCTGCAGCCTGAGCGCGCCCCTGCGGCTTGGCTGCCGCAACCGCCGCCTCCACCTCAGCTCGTGCATGCGCGGCCCGACGCGCCTCAGGCGTGCCCCCAACCTGACCCCACCCCCATCCTTTCTGCCCCCCTGGCCCATGAGCGCAGCAGCTGGACGAGCTGCCCTCTATGGTCCAGGGCCTGTACAGCGCCAACCCCCAGGACCAGTACGAGGCGACTCAAAAGTTCAGGAAGCTTCTCTCCATCGGTGCGTGTGAAATTTCAGCGTGTATTGGGGAAGGCGTCGCCTTGACCGTACAGCCGGGGAGGGCCAGGCGAGGGGTGCGACGGCGCGGCGCCGGTCCCGCAGGCTTAGCAGGTCCCTGCCGAGCCCCCCGCCGCACGCACCCCAGCCTGTGGGCCTCGTCCCGCCGCGCCAACCGCGCCCAAGACCGACCCCACAGCTCGGCCCCGCCCACCCTTCACCCCAGAGCGCAACCCCCCGATCGACGAGGTCATCCGGCAGGGGGTCATCCCCCAGTTTGTGAAGTTCCTGCAGCGCAACGACATGCCCCAGCTGCAGTTCGAGGCGGCCTGGGCGCTCACCAACGTGGCCAGCGGCACCAGCGACCACACAAAGGCGCGCGGAAGCCTTTTTTTTAAGCGGGCTGGGGGAGCGGTGCCCGCGCTGCCAATCTGCCGTGGCACACAAGGCAGGGGTGGGCTCTCTTCTTGGTCTGGAGGCATGGTGAGGGCTGCTGAGGCGGGGCGCGCGAGCGACTGGCTGTGGTGGAGCCGGCAACCCCACGGCCCGCCGCCGCGCCGCCCGCCGCCGCCCGCCACCCGCCGCGCAGGTCGTGATCGATGAGGGCGCGGTGACGATCTTCGTGCAGCTGCTGCAGTCCCCCAGCGACGACGTGCGGGAGCAGGTGGGTGCACCCCTGACGGCCGCGGGCGCGGTGGCTGCCATCCAGCGGCACAGGCAGCTGGGTTGTCGGGGACGCGACGGGCTTGCGCGCTGTCTCGGGCCGCAAAGCCTCTCAGGCTGCCCCGCCTCAGCACGATCTCACATTCACTGGCGCCTGGCGCGACGCGCCGTCTCACGAGCGCCGCCGCACGCATGCGTCGCGCCGCGCGCCCCTCCGCGCGCAGGCGGTGTGGGCGCTGGGCAACATTGCTGGCGACTCGCCGCGCTGCCGCGACCTGGTGCTCTCGCTGAACGCGCTGCCGCCGCTGCTGGAGCAGGTGGGCGTCGGTTGGGGCCGGGTGGCGAGGGGGCGTGCGTGCGTGGCCGGACAGGGGCCGTGGCGGCAGGGGCGCTAGGGCACCCGCTTGGACCGCCGTCCTGCGCTGCCTCAGGCTGCTGACTGAGGCTGCGGTTGCTGCTGCTGCTGATGAGAAGCACTGGTAAGAGGCGCAAGCATCGGAGCCCCCCCGCCGGCGCCCCTCACCCCTCCGTCCCGGCCCGCGTTTCGAATCGTCCCTGCGACAGCTCAAGGACAACGGCAAGATCAGCATGCTGCGCAACGCCACCTGGACGCTCTCGAACTTCTGCCGTGGCAAGCCCCCGCCAAACTTCATGATGGTGCGCATACTGACATCATTTCAACTTCTTGCGCCGACCGGCTGGAACCCTTCGTCCGGCATGCTGCCCTGTCTGGTCGCGTCTGCGGCCGCCGCTCCCCCAACCGCGCCCGTCCTCACCCTTGCATGGGCCAACACGGTACAACCCTAAACACCTACAGGGCTCAGACTGATCAATGTGATGTATCCCGTGC
>NW_014011377.1:0-9876 GCF_000611645.1 Monoraphidium neglectum
CCCCCGCCCCCTCTGGCGGCTCGTCCCCGGACCAGGGGCGGCGGCGCGATTACGAATGCAGCAGCCGCCTTCCGCTCGATTTTGTTGCAACCCCATATGTGGGCTTCGCATGAGCCTGCCGGTGCATCTTGCACATCTGCTGCGTGGCGCTGAGCCCCGGCGCCTCGGCGGCAGGGGCAAATCCGTTTACACCGATGCTCGCCCACCGCCGAGCCGCAGCCGCGGGGTTGCCGCGACGTGCGCTCGCGCGGGGTTGGGCGCACCTGCGACGCGCGGGCTTTTGTGAGCCGGCGCGGGCGCCGCCGCTGCGCCCTGCGGCGCAGCGAGCCTGGGTCGCCGCGCAGGGTTGGTTGACGCGGCACGAACGGTTCCATTCATGACCCAAAGGAATGGCTGTAGGCGCTCAAACCCCAAAACCCGCAGCGCAGGGCCCACAGCACAGGATTCAGGACCTGGATACTCTTTAGGCAGGACGGCCTCGAGCAAGGGGTGTGGCCTGTGCAGCACCACCACTCGATTGGCTCGGGGGACGATTCAACGCCCAATGCTACTTCTGTTCCGCCACACCCTCCCACGCGGCAACCGACGGCTTGCGTCGCTGCCAGCCGCAGGCGAGCGGGTGTTCATTCACGTGCCACGACCAGATGCAGGCCGCCAGCCCGCTGGATCCGGCACGTCTGCAAAGCAGGAACGCATCAGTGCAGAACGACACACAGCCAGAGAACGCCCACCGAGCCCCCGTTGCAGCGGGCGCGCGCCCACCGCAGGCGCCGCCCCTTCGAGGCTCGCCCCTTTCGTTGTGGCGGGAGCAGCGCCCTTTTTCGTTGTGGCGGGAGCAGCACCCTTTTGCTCGCGCCTGGTCCGCGGCGCCCTGTGGCGCCTGTTGTTCGCTTGCCCTGCGCAGCCTGTCAATCCCCTGTGCATGTCTGTGTCCCCGCTGGGGCAGCGCTCTCTGTTGTCGAGGGCACTCCACGTGTGCTTGTCCGTTTCTGTACATACAACGTCTCTGGTTCCCTGTGCCCTGTCTGTCTTGTATTTTTGCGCCCGTCTCGAAACGATTGGAATGCATGCACTGCGCTGGCACTGGCGGCCCCGGCCCCCTGTACCGGGCTTTGGCATTTTCCCAAACCCATGCTGCCGTTTAAACCCTTGAGCTTACTTCGCACTGGGGAGACGAGATGGGAAGGGTCACCCAAAAAGTCAACTCAGTCAACAGACAGGAGCGGTCCAAAGGAACCAGCAAGGAGTGCGCGTGATGATGCAGCATCACTTCGTTCATGAGGTTGTGCCACCGTCCCTGCCTAGAAAATCAGTCCAGTGCAGTGGTGACCATCCGAAACATGTGTCCTGGAGCACAGGACGATGTGTACCTGACTTCTGGACGGCAACAACAACCAAAGCCAAGCGATCAAGGGCACGCGCCGGTGTGTGCCCCTGCTGCCCAACAAGAATCGACAGAGGTATCAACATACAGCACGACCGCGCGCAAGATGAGCGCTGGTTTGATACAAATGGCGCTCCCGGAAGGCGTGGAATCAGCCGGACAGCTATGGCCGGATTTCGTGCCTGTGACCAACTTGCCTGCGCGGCGAGCGGCGGCCATGTTTGGCAGCCCCTAGAGGCCCATAACCAGCAGCGTCGCCACCGAGATGCCAAACCGCTCCAGCGCCGCCGGCCCCCACCGCGCCTGGAGCAGCCGCATGCACCACTGCGGCGGCATCACCGCGTCCGGCCGCTGCTGCGCGCAGCGCACGAGGTTCAGCGCGTGCGCGCGGACCGCGGACTCGACGGGCGCAGCCACAAAGTCAGCCAGGTCGGCCAGTGACCGGGCGTTGTGGCAGATGCGGCCGTCCCCCAGGTGGGCCACCACGTTTGGGAACGTGGTGTGCTGGGGCCCCTCGACGCTGAAGCCGCCGCGGACGGCGAGGACAAAGGTGCGCCAGGCGCCGGCGGGCGGCGGCGGCGGGGCCGCGGACTGATCATGCGTGGGGCCGCCCGCGCCGGCGTCGCCGCTCGGCACTGTCGCTGCTGCTGCTTGTCCTTCTGCTGCTGCTGGTGTTGCTGCTGGTGGTGTTGCTGCTGCTGCTGGTGCTGTTGCTGGCGGTGCTGCTACGGTTTCGGCCTTTGTTTCTGCACCTGGTTTTCGGCTGCCAGAGGGTGAAGTAGCGCCAAAGGAGAGGCCCCGCACGTGCAGCTGTGGCCGCCGAGGCAGTTGAGGCTCGGTCACGGCAAACGCCGCGGACCCCAGCCGTGCTCTGAGCCCGCGCCACCCAGCGTGCGCCGCCCCGGCCGCCTCGCCCCCCTGCAGCCGCTGCTCTGACGGCCACTGTTGGCGCTGCTCTTCGGCATCGTGCAGCCCGGGCTCATCCGCCGCCTCCAAGAGCTTGCACTCCCAAGCAAACACCAGAGCCTCGCTTTCGGCCCCGCGGCCGTCGCCGCGGCCCGCCACGCCGTCCGCATCGTGGCTGCCAGGCCGCTCGTGCACCGCGAGCCAGATGAGCCGCAGCTGAGTGCCCCCCAGATCGTCCACGCCCGCCAAGATGCCAGACGCCGGCGTGTTGTCCACCAGCACGCTCAAATCAACAGACTCTGGCGCCAGGGCCGCCAGCGAATCTGACCAGTCAAACGGGCCGCCGATGGGACCGGTCCCCGCCACCGCCCCCGGCCCGACCGCGGCGCCTGACGCCGGCGCCGCGGCGTCGGAGTCTGATGGCAGGTGCAACTGCCAGTGCAGCAGCTGCGCCCAGAAGTGCCGCGGCTGGTCGAGCGACCAGTGGTCAAGCCAGTGGCCATCTTGATCCTGCTCCTCCTGCTGCTGCTGCTGCTGCTGCTGCTGCTGCTGCTGCTGCTGCTGCTGCTGCTGCTGCTGCTGCTGGCGTTGCTGCTGATATGGGCTTGAGGGCAGCTGTTGTAACAATGACGTCTGCCCCAGGCTGCTACGCTGCGGCCGCCAGTGTTGACGACGGCCAGTGGTTGTTGTTGATGCCTCCGCCACTGCCGCCGTCGCCGCCGCGCACGGCCCGCCGCTGTCACGGCCCGCTGCTGCAGGATAGGGATCGTCCCAAGGAGCCCGGACGGCGCCAGCACTGCCGCTGCTGCTGGGGCCGGCGCCAACCTCTGAAGCGCAAGGCGCGCTGAGCAACGGCCGCTGCGGAGCACCGCGTGCGAGTGGCGCGGCGCCCCAAGAGCGCGCGCCCGGCTGCGGGCTGGCCGCGCCGCTGCGGTTGGTGCTGCGGGTGCCGCTGCTGCCCGCACTGCGGGCGGCCGCACTCGAAGGTGCTGCGGAGCTAAGGCCAAGGCCAAGCCGAGAGCGCCGCCGCATGGGGCCTGCCGCTGGCACGCTGGCGGCGCTCGCCCTGCTCCTATTGCCATCGCCATCGCCACCACCGCTGCCACCATCACCGCCCTCGCTGCCGCTGCCGCCAATGCCCCTGGTGCTACCGATGCTGCTGCTGCTGCTGCTGCTGCTGCTGCTGCTGCTGCTGCTGCTGCTGCTGCTGCTGCTGCTGCTGCTGCTGCTGCTGCTCTCGCTGCCTTGTTCTGGGTGAATTGCATCGACTTCGCCAACAGAGCCTGCAGTGCTGCCTCCGCTGCACGTGCCGCTGCCATCGGCCGTCGGCGCATACACCGCCGACGCGCCCACCGCCCAGCCGCCCCAGTCTCTGCTGCTCGGCCACACAACTTCCTTCTGAGGCGCGGCCTGCGGGATGGCCGGGGACAGCGACAGCGTTCGGCGGCGCCTGCGGGGCCACTGTGCAGGTGACGGCGGCGCGGGCGCTGGTGCAATCGCCGGGATGCCGGCCCTGCTGCTTTTGCCGTTGCCGAGGACGCTGCCATTGCTGGCCACACTGCTGCTGCTGCCGCCGCCGTCGCCGTCGCTGCCGCCGCAAGGGGAAACGTCACCATAGGCGCTGCCGGGGCAGCCGGCTGCAGTCACCAGGCGGCCGCCCGGTGATGGGCTGTGATTGCCCCGCATAGGCATGGAGAGGAGGCCGCGATGAGCCCTGGCGAGGGCCCACACATCGCTGTAAAGCCGCTTGCGCATGCCCGTGGTGAGCGGCAGCAGCGGCGACGTTCCTGGAATGGTGTGGGGCCGGCGACATGGTGAGCCCCATGTATGCCGAGGCGCTGCGAGCATGCATGAAACGCCGCCTTGTGCAGTGTCGCCCTACCTTTGTGGTACCTTGAACGGCCTTGTGTGCTCGCCGCTTGCCCAGGCTGGGCTCTGAGCAGCATCTGGCCGCAGAGGTGCAACGCGTGCTGTGCGTGGCACGCGGCCGCCTCGCTCCCTTGGCAAAACCAGGCACAGTCGGAGGACGCTGAGTTACGGCTGGTTTTCTAGGGTGTTTCACGCACAGCGAGACCCTCGCGAACACCGCGTTGACACAACACAATACGAAACGATCTGAGAAAGTCTACCGTACAGTATACACGTAGCCTTTGCACAAGCTAACACTGCATAAGGGCATCATGAGTTAGCTGCACACACAACGGTGTCGTTGTTGCAGACGGAGCTTGGTTTTCGAGTACGTACAGTAGTTTTCAGGGCCTGGAGATCGCCAGCGCCTTGTGGAATTAATGTTCCGGTACATGTAATGTGTTGAACTCCACAAGCCTCATGCCTCTCTATACATTGTCGCCGTCCGGTTGCTTGGGCCCCCCCTTCCTGCCGTTGGCCATGTCACCTGGTGACGCCATAGGGTGCACAGCCTCAGCTGTTTGCAAAGTATCAGCTCATGTTCAAAACCCTCATTGTGACAATCTGGAGTGTGTGTCTGTGACCACATGGGCGGGAGTACCCCAATCGCTTTCAGCACACTGCTGCTTCCCACATCTGCCGAGTTGGGTGTCCACGGTGGTCTCAAGGCGCCCCACCGTAATCGGTCTCTCGTCACTGCGTGCATGTTACAACGAAGTTTATCTGAACGTGAGTATCCCCATCAATCAAGGTTGGATGTCACGTGACGAGAGTGGCACACGACGGGCACAATTGATAGCAAACCATTGCTGTCTGCGTGGCGTGTGCGGAGCGCCATTACGCATGGCAGCTGTCTCAAGGTGTGCATGCCATACCTGATCAATAACCAATGTGCGGCCTGAAAATCCAAGCCTGCTTCAAAGTTGTTGCAGCCTGTCCCAGATGAGCGCTGCGGGCACTACGACTGCATTGCCCTGGATCAGGTCACTGCCCACCATCATTCCCAACAGCCTTGCGGTGCCCACTGCAAAAACGTCACCTCCCACGTTCCCGATGCCACTCAGCATGTCACCACGGTTGTGTAACCACGCATCTGGTTGCGTGGCTGACAAAATCCCATACGCCACAGATGTAGAATCGCCACGCCCTTGTGTAGACTGGCCCTGGTGGTAGAAGCGAAGCCCGCCTTTCTGTTCAAAGTCCAAGACAGGCGCACGAAGCTCCTTGTCCACCTGGGGGTTGTGTGGATACAGTCCATCAAATGGAATATATCATTATAATATCAGCTCTGAGCACGCGATACACTTGGGTGACAAGCCATGAGGACACACACGATCAACACAGTAGAAAGCACAGCTGACAAAACGACTTGAAGGGTACGTAGCAACACATGCCGTGCATGTTGAGATCACAAAATGTGAGTATAGCACACCTTGCACTGTTGTTGCATGCGCAATTGTAACTTGCTTAGATCGGTTACACCAGGCAGCTGCCAATGCCCTTTGATATGCCAAGCTATCAGCCACACCCCGGCGTGTGCTATATATAGCTCTACAGCTTACTACGCTGCTTGAGATTGTTCTTGCTATTCTACGTGTCTGACTCTCGACGGACACAAGCCTCGTGGTCCCCTGATACGTACCACGCAGAATAAACCACATGCAACTGGCAAGGCATGGTAAAAGTTTGAAAAAGCTGAAGAGCAAATTTGAGAACCTCACTTTGAAGGGGGGCGGGAGGCGTGCTGAAACGTCCTACATCTGAAGTACTAGGCATGTCACCAGAAATCTGTTTGAAGAGGGGGCAAGGAGCCGGCGTTCGCAGGAGGGTCGCTGCATAATGCAGTGCTAAGGAGTCTCTATGGAAAAAACCTGTTCTCGCAGTGTTGATTGACGCCTCCAGACTCGCAACTGCTCATGCAGCACTACTCACCAGAGCCCTGCTTGCCGGCACACATCAAAACTGTCACCACGTGCACGTGCGGTAGTCTCGGTGCCGGGGCAGGCGGCTTAACGCCCACCCTCCTGGAAGGTGGTTTCGCGCAGTCTTCTATATGAAGCGTCGGCTTTGGTGCTTGGCAAAGCTGGGCCCCTCCATAACCTGCGCAAATCTGACCGCTGGCGGGCTTGAGACAGGTCGCGAATCGAAGGTCCAGCAAAGGACAACCGCAGATCTGGTAGGGGACACTGCATGTGACTGGTCAACGAAAAGGTTTTGGGAGCTCTATGCAACTTCTTTGTGCCAGGAAAGGGGCAGGCATTGACCAGCCTCCGAAGACCCTGCCGAAGAGGATCGGCTGTTTTCCAGGATAGGTCGGTGGTGACGGGCCCAAACCTGAAATGAGGTCCACCTTGCGCCCTACTATACAAAGCGGTCCATGGCTGATGCAACAAGTCTTATTTTCAACGTGTGTTGCTGGTAGAACAGCTTCCTGTGACGTGCCGCCAATGCTGGCACCCCCGCGTGCTCGTCCCGCATGTGCAGCCCGAAGTCAACCATTGCCGCGCCGACCTGAGCTGTTCACTGGGGCCCACCGCTCAGGAGCAACTAAAGTCACGAAAAATTGCGGCGTGCATCGGGATCACGAACACGAGCGAGCAGAAGGGCTTCGGAGGGACGCGGGCTGGATCGCCCGAGTTGCCGGTCAAGCAGCTGCCGGGCGACAGGCGCACCTTTCCTCACCGCTTTTTTCGCACCTTCATCATACGCGCACTGCTGTCGTATACAATCCTGACCAGCCGGCCTGCTTGCAGTCACGGCCTTTCCCGCGCCGAATCGGCCGGAGGGCCCTTGGGAGCCACGGTGAGGAGCGAATATCGGCATGTTGTGCATTCTCGAGCTGTCCTGGGCCACTTGCACGCATGCAGAGCTTCTTCCAAGGCGCTTCGCACGTCTGTAGGCCCCAGAACTGGCCAGGGGCCGTCAAATAGCCTCGCCAGCCCCGCCAGGCACCCCATTGAATCTTATTGAGGCCTTTTGACGCGGCAACACCCCTGCATGTGGCCCACAGCAGCTGCGTCGGCACCCGCACGCTGCGCCTCTCACCCGCTGCCATGACACCTCGCGGACGCGCCGCGCCCCGCAGGCGCCACAGCCACACAGTCAGAGTGTGGAATAGCGTGCCAGGCACTTGCTGAAGGGCCGTGCGCGAGTGCAGACGCCAGGCCCATCTGCACCGCAGCGAGGCAGCGCAGCCGCGCTCGCCGCGAGGCGCGTGCACAGGTCGCCACAGCGCGACCGCCACAGATCACTGCGCCGCCGCCGCGCGGCCGACACCCAGGGAGGCCCCGCACGCCGACACCCTACCGGCAGCCGCGGCCGCGCCGCCGCGCACCGGCTGGCCATGGGGCGCGACGACTCGGGCGAGGTGCTGGTCATGCGGCCGAGCAGGGCCGACTTCAGCCGGCCGTTTGCAGAGTATGTGACCAAGGTGTTCAAGAAGCACCCAGATCTGCCGATGTTCAAGGTCAAGCCGCCGGCAGGCTGGCGGCCCAGGAGGTGCGGCGAGAGCAGGGCCTCTTCCCACGGGTGCAGCTGTGCACGCTCGCGGCCGCCAAGGCGGAGGCAAGGGCAGCAGGGGCAGCTGGGCCGCAGCTGCTGCCGGGGCGGCGCGGGGGCTGCATGCGAGCGGTGCCGAGGCGGCCGCAGGCTTAACGGGGCCGGGCAGCGCCGGCTGCGCCCTGAGGCAACCGCCTCGTTGCATGCCGCCGCCCTGCACATGGCGAGCAGCCTTCTCTGGGGCCACATCGCCTTTACTGCGACACCACCAATCTCTCAGCCCCCCTCACGACACCACCTCTATGCACCGCGTTCCCTCCTCCACCCCAGGCGCCCCTTCCCAAAGCTGGACACGGTCGAGATCGTAACCCCCATCAAGCAGATCTGCTACGGCAAGGGCGGCTCGTACCGCTGCATCCTGATGGAGCAGAAACGGATGAACGTGCAGCGTGAGCGGGCGGCGGGGGCTGTGTGTGTGTGTGTGTGTGTGTATGTGTGTGTGTGTGGATGGGGTTGGGGGTGGGGTTGTGGGTGGGGTGGAGGCAGGCGCATGGCACACGCGTGGTGGTGGGGTGGGGTGTCAGACCAGCCAGCGGCTGCGCACGTCGCCTTTGCCAGAACCCCCCCCCCCCTCGTTTTGTAGCAACGCTTCTTCCCTCAAAACACCTCAGAGCGCCCGCCACCGGTGCCGGCCGCTCCGCCCGCGTCCTTTGACGCCCTCGTCTGCCCCGGCCCCGCCCCCATCCTTCCAGGGTTCAAGGACATCAGCGAGAGTGAGGGCCACACCCCTCCCGAGAGCAAGAGGGGGAAGGACCTGGAGGATACCCTGCTGGAGAGGAGCTTCTGGAGCAGGTGGGTGTGTGTGTGTGTGTGTGTGTGGGTGTGAGTGCATGTGAGCGGGCGCAGCGACAGCCCATGCACGCGCATGTGCATGTGCTGCATGCCTATTGACTTCTCGCACAAGCCTGTTGCCTGCGGGCCGTGTCGCCTGTAAATCGCCCCGCGTCTTCACCGCGGCACGAGGGGATCCCATGCCGCCCGGGCGTGCATATCCAACCGCCGCTGCCCGAGCGGCTGACCGGGCGCGCCGCGTCGCCGTCCGTCTGACGTCTCGTGTGGTCCCCCTGTTCCCCTGGCCGGCCGCAGTGTGACCATCAACCCGCCGCTGTATGGGGCGGACACCCCTGTGTCATTCTTCGATGACAAGCTGGAGTACGGCTGGAACCTGCGCGGCCTGGACGTGGGTCGCGCGCGCGCGCGCGCGCGTGTGTGTGTGTGTGTGTGTGTGTGTGTGTGTGTGTGTGTGTGTGTGTGTGCGCGCGCGCGCGAGCGTGTGTGCATGCATGCTTGTGTCTGCATGCATGCAAGCTTCAGAAGCGTGCGTGTGAATAAAACTGCGGCGCATGCTGGTGCGAGGCCGTGCACGCGCCGAGGAGGAGGGGCGCCGCCCGCGCTCAGGCTGACGCGCGCGCGTCCCTGGCGAGCGTCGGCGCGGGTGCGCGCGTCGTTTTACGTGGCAGCACGTTCCGGCGAGCCCGCAGCGACGCCCGCCCGCGGCCGGCGGCGCCGCCGCGATGCAGGATCGCGCCGGCGGCCCCCGCGCCTGCCCCGTTTCCAATCTCCCACCGTCCCGCCCCTGTTCCCCCTGCAGGGCTGCCTGCTGAGGCAGATGCGCGTGCCAGACATCCCCGGGGTCACCACCCCCATGTGCTATTTCGGGATGTGGAAGGCATTCTTCTCGTGGCACAAGGTGGGGGGCCGCTGCCCCCGGCGGGCGCTGATCGCGGAGGGGGCCGAGGGGCTCGCGGGCGTGCAGCGCGCCGCGCCCCGCCCTGGCGCCCGGCCGGCCGCTGCGCCGGACCCTTTGCTCGCCGCGGCGGCTGCTTGGGAAGTTGCGACCTTGATCTGCAGTAGTGCGTATCGTGGGAGCGTTCTCGCCACTGGTCAGCCGTGCTTGACCTGCCATATCCTGTTGATCCGTCCACCCACAATATCCTTCATCCATCCACATCCCCAGGAGGACGCCGACCTGTTCTCCATCAACTACCTCCACTTTGGGGCGCCAAAGGTGCGGCCCCCTGGCACCTCGCCCCTGATGATTTCTGTCCCGCCGCCGCGAGCCCACCCGCACCCCAGAACGCCGCCCGCAACTCTCCCCCTGCGCCCCACTCGCCCTGCAT